>NW_015505779.1:648926-651426 GCF_001515645.1 Sinocyclocheilus grahami | reverse complement strand
GTATATTCTCTCTTTTTCAATAAGAAATAAATCAACATGAAGAAGAAAAAAAACACTCGTCAGGCTATTTGATTGAGTTCTGTCTTGCAGTGTGTCTTCTGTCTTGCTGTATTTTTTTTTTTTAATTGAAAAAGCTGAATATTATATGAAAAATTTAACTAAAATTAAAATGTTGTGCTTAAAAAGCACATTAAAGCAAAGGTCAAAAACTGAAACTAAAATGAAAATATAACACTTAAAGCAAATGTAAAATATTAATAAATGTCCTAATAGTACATAAATAACACTAAAGTGACACTGATAGAGAGTTTTGAAAAGTGTAGATTTATTAATGTGCCATGTTTGGTGGGAAAAACGCCATCAACGTGACCCTGGAGCACAAAACCAGTCATAAGGGCAAATTTTTTGAAATTGAGATTTATGCATCATCTGAAAGCTGAATAATTAATCTTTCCATTGATGTATGGTTTGTTAGGATAGAACAATATTTGAAAATCTGGAATCTGAGGGTGCAAAAAAATCTAAATATTGAGAAAATCATCTTTAAAGTTGTTCAAATGAAGTTCTTAGCAATGCATATTACTAATCAAAAATTAAGTTTTTATATATTTACGGTAAGACATTTACAAAATATCTTCATGGAACATGATCTTTACTTAATATCCTAATGATTTTTGGCATAAAAGAGAAATGTATAATTTTGACCCATACAATGTATTGTTGGCTATTGCTACAAATATCCCCCAGCGACTTAACACTGCTTTTGTGCTCCAGGGACACATATTCCCAAAGGAGCAGATTTTGCTCGTACACTGAAGTCCTGTTGTTCATCCATGCCTGCTCTCCTCTTTGTCTCATCAGCTTTGCCAGCATCATGCGGGGAACCTTAAGAGACCTGGCCCCCGACTGTGAGGTTACTCTCGTCCAATCAGAAGATGGCAGCGGAAAAGGTGCCGCCCTCATCACGGCCGTGGCTTGTCGATTAAGAGACGCTAGAAAATAGAAACTGAACAAAATAATGTAAAGGGGAAAAGATAACGAGGGAGAAATTACACACCGAGCTTCCACAGATGTGACCTTACTGAAGCAACACTCCTGTCTGTAAAACAATGTATCTTATTTATTTTTCTTGCATTTTGTGCTTTAGGTCATGCATTGCAAGGACTTGGCATATGCTGATGGGGGGGTTGTTTGTAGAAAAGGGGAAAACAATTCATAACTATTATGTGTATTGTTACTGATTTGAATTACTGTACTGTCTGAGGAAAAGCACAAAGAGATTTTATTGACCTGTTGAGCTGTGAATTATGTAATTTATTTCTGTCCATGCATATTTCCAGGCTGCAGATTAAAGGATTCTTCTGTTCATTTACTCACCGTCAAGTGCACTCTTAAAAATAAAGGTGCTTCACAGCGATGCCACAGAAGAACCATTTGTGACCCTGGAGCACAAAACCAGTCATAAGGGTCAATATTTCGAAATTGAGATTTATACATCATCTGAAAGCTGAATAAATAAGCTCTCCATTGATGTATGGTTTGTTAGGATAGGAGGACAATATTTGAAAATCTGGAATCTGAGGGTGCAAAAAAATCTAAATATTGAAAAAATCATCTTTAAAGTTGTTCAAATGAAGTTCTTAGCAATGCATATTGCTAATCTAACATTAAGTTTTGATATATTTACGGTAGGAGATTTACTAAATATCTTCATGGAACATGATCTTTACTTAATATCCTAATGATTTTTGGCATAAAAGAGAAATGTATAATTGTGACCCATACAATGTATTGTTGGCTATTGCTACAAATATCCCCCAGCGACTCAACACTGCTTTTGTGCTGCAGGGACACATATTTGGTTCCACAAAGAACCAGCTCTTTCTTACCTTTTTATAATCTGAAGAAACATCTTTCGCCACAAAGAAGCTTTTGTGAAACCGAAACGTTCTTTATGGAATCATTTAGACAAAAAAAGGTTCTTCTATGGCATCGTGAAGCACCTTTATTTTTAAGAGTGTAGGTGAGTAAACATATGTTTTATTTTGTGCTGAACTCTTCCTTTTAAAGGACTAGTTCACACAAAAATGAAGAAACAAACTCATCTAGGGGAAACTGGAGGCGGCCCATTCAAACCAGCGCAGATTCGGCTACACAAGAAGCTTAGAATATCATCTTGTTGTGATGTTGGGTGCCAGAATCGACGTAATACAGCCTCAAATTAGAATTTGATCACATATCTGCTGCCACTGCCAGACAAAAAAACGACGACAGCTGTGGTTAAATGCGATAAAACGAGCAGACTGGACAGAAACGATCGTCAAAAATTCTCGCATTCGCAGCGCACACTTCTTATCAGAAAAGGTTCAATAACGTATTGTCTTTTGTTGTTATGGGTGCGTCTACAGATTTCTTGCCATATGTCTATGTTTCTTGCATCTCACGACTATGTCGTGTATGAAATAATGTCTGTGTGCATGTGTGTAAAACAACAAACTGA
>NW_015505779.1:639326-647578 GCF_001515645.1 Sinocyclocheilus grahami | reverse complement strand
GATGTTGTCTGGGGGTGTGGCTAAAGGAGGGTGGGACGGTGACTGTGTAGTTCTGACGTCAACTTTTTACAGAAGTCACAACGGTTCGTGAAAAATCACAGCTAATTTATGCAGGCTGTGTGCATTTGACTGAGGACTGACTGTTTTGAAACTTACATGGTAGTTAAATAGCCCCTAGACCTCAGTATTCGTGAAAAATTGTCGTGAAAGGAAATTTCAGTTTTGACAATCTGGGACCTTTAAATTGTGTGTGTGCTGCTGTTCCCGTTACTGAAGCACAGTCCTGCTGCTGCTGTACTGAGATTAAGCTCATTTAATCAGTCTAATCAGTCTGAAGAAAGCTGTCAGACGAAAGGGCTAACTTGATGGTTTGAGGAAAATTGGCTTTAAGTGCTAAATTGGAATTCTAGAATTTAGTCCTGTATAATATCTACTAATGCAATCCGAATACACACAAAAATCTTGTGTACAGACAGACTGAAGTACATGATGCTCTCCGTGTTTAAATGCACAATACTAATTGCTTTGGCACTTTTTAGGTTGGAAATGGCAGGTGAAATTATCACCGTTAGATGTCAAGAGACTCGCGCTGTGAAATTGAACGCGTCTTTTCTCGCAGCCCTGGTGGGAGGTTTATTATTGATGAATGTTGCCATCAGAGTTGTGCGTCGTAGTTTATCATGTGGATAATACACATGTTTCTCCAGCAGCTGTAAGGTGCAATTTTCTTTGAGCAAATATTGAGTGAGTGTCATTTTGTCAGACTTTCAGTAAGAAACCTTCTGCAAACTAGTCTAGTAACTAGTCTAGATAAGACTTCTTTCTCTGTTTTTTTACATGAACACTGCAGGCTGCACTATATCTATACATTCATGTTGGTTATAGATGGTTACATGCATTTATATGGATAGAGTTTAGAATAGAGTTAGGTGTAAGGCAGGTTTAATTTGAGGGAGAAAGATGTTTAAAAAATATGACTTTACATACATACTGTAAGTATATGTAATATGACCGTACATTATCTTTCAAAGGTTTGGGGTCGGTAAGGTGTTGTTTGTTTGTTGTTGTAAGAAGTCTCTTCTGCTCATTAAGGCTGCATTTATTTGATCAGAAATACAGGAAAAACAATATTCTAAAATATTTTCTATTTTAATATATGTTTTACAATGTAATGTATTTCTGTGATGCGCAGCTGTATTTTCAGCATCATTCCTCCAGTCTTCAGTGTCACATGATCTTCAGAAATCAGTATAATATGCTGATCTGCTGCTCAAGAAACTAATTATTATCAATGTTGAAAGCAGTTGTGCTGCACAATATTTTTGTGGAGACAGTGATTATTTTTTTTCTGGATTCTTTGATGAATAGAAAGTTCCAAAAAACAGTATTCAAAAATAAAGAAAAAAATGCAATCAATTTAATGCATCATTGTTAAATAAAAATATTAATTTATTTAAAAAAAACATACTGATCCCAAACATTTTAAAGGTAATGTTTAAGAATGTGGTTATAGAGTTGAGAGCTAGAATGAACATTTTAACTGTTGTAGGTTACAATGGGAATTCAGACAGATGTTAATAAAAAGGAATAGTTCAGTCGAAAATGAAAATTGGGTCGTTATTTACTCATGGTCGTTTTTTCAACAAAAGGAGAGAAAGTGCTAAGAAAAGAAGTACAAATAGTGTCAGCTCATATTATTCATGCACTATATTCCACATCAAATGATGTGTGAAGAACAGACCCAAATGTACTGCAAGCACTTCTTTTGAACACTTACATTGAGTAATTAATGAAAAGCATTCATTTTGCATTGAACCAATCCTATGTAATCCTCGCCATCCATGAGCTTCTATCTGATGCACAAACATCTACGTCTTAAATGCTTTGGTTGTAGCATCTTACAAACATGCGTTTATACCCAGACATTGAAATATCCATAAAGCTTTTCTCATCTAGTTTCGAGGAACTTTGCATGCAGCGTTTGGGTTTCTGCATGTGCGTGTGTTTTGTCGAAGCGCCTTCAGTCATTTATATGGAGTTGTGTGTATTTCTGAATGACTAACAGCTTTCCTGTTCAGTATTCCTGTCCTGCGAGCGGCTCTGCTTATTCGAGTAGGGCTCCGTGGACAATAACTCATGGATTTTTAAGGTCAGATCAGGTCTGCTCTGCTGCGGCTTTTTGAGGCACCTGCATCTAAATCCTTCACATATTCAGCGTTTGCATGCTGAAGCCCGCTTCAGAGATCCCCTAGACAAGCAAAGGTGATGCTCTTGGCAGAAGTACAGTAGAAATAACCTTTAACTTGCATGTTAAAGTATCGTATTTTGGTTTTGATTTTTAAGCGTGATCTCTGGAAACAAACTCCACATCTATGCAGGACCACTCAAAAACTGTTTAAATGTTCATAGAGTGTTGTTGTTTTGTAATAAACCTTTATGATAATAATAATTAATCATAATGGGGTGTACTAGGACTTGACTTTTACAGCTTGTGTAACTGACAGCTATTTTTTTGCTGTGCCGCTACGTATACATTTCATTTAAACTAATATAAGAAAATCGGTCACAGTTGGACATCATCTAAACTAAGAATGTAATAACTGTAAGACAATAATTCAATATATGCATGAAGGCATAAATTTGACACCCTTGTGTCGTTTCCACCACAACTCACAATTTATCTTTTAAAGTTATTGTGGTTTCTAAGGAGACCGAGCGTGTTGTACGATAAGGCATGTGTTAAGAAAAGAGAAAAATCAAGCGGAAGGTCACCATGAACAGAATATTTTTATTTTGCATCAGTTAATCAAATTATACAAGAAGTATGAAAATATTCATACTGTAAAATGTAAGCTTATAAGCTTGACAAAAGAAGAGTCAGATGTGTGAACAAACATGTTGGAAATGATTGTGATGTTTCATCTAAATATGTTGGATAATATTTAGTGAGATTTTAGTTTCTGGAATGTCTCGGGGCCTGAAGAAAGAAACTCTCCGTTTTCTGTTGATTGATGTTAAATTGTTGCATGTGTGCAAGTAATGTGTGCAACTACTAGATTTTTTGGAAATTAATATTTGCATTCAGCAAGTGCATGTTCAATGCATTAAATGTGGCTGCATGGAAATAAATAAACGTGTAATTTCAAATTAATCGCTATTTTAAAGTTTCTATTCATATGAGAATCCAGAAGAAATTGAGTATCACAATTTCCACAAAAATATTAAGCAACACGACTGTTTTCAGCATTAAAAAAAAAATCATAAAATGATTTCTGAAGGATCACGTGACCCCGAGGACTGCTGAAAATTCAGCTTTGCCATCACAGGAAAGAAATTACCTAAAACAGTTCTTTTAAACGGTATTTATATTTTAGAGTATTGTTGTTTTTACTGTATTTTTGATCAAATAAATGCAGCCTTGGTGAGCAGAAAACCGGTTTTTCAATCCTAAACAGCATTGTGACTGTAAACCCTTGGGAAAACACATTCACTTGCATTAAACGGCACAAGCAATCTGTTGAGGTATTTATTTAGTCACAACTGATCAGAACTACAGGGCTGATATGAGCTTGTACTGACCATCTGGTAAAGGTTGATATGGGTTTTAGTGTTATAAAAGCAGAACTGGGTAACATGATCAGGCTCTTTCTACATGAAGAGTAGCTGAAAATTAATTAATCACATTAGAGTGCAGAGAAAACAAAAAGGCAAAAAGATGTCGTTACTGTACTTGCATGACACATCTTTTCAACCTCACACTTTTGAATGGTAGTCTGTCCATACAAAAAGTAAAAGGTGATGGTTTTCTTTTAGATGTGAAGCAGTGCTTTGCCTGCAGCAGAATAAATAGCAGGCAGTCATTGAGTTTTAAAGGAAGAACTTATTGACTTTTAAAGGAATGTCAAAAGCATGTTTTTAAAATAGCCAGTGATTTAAAAAAACAAAATCTGCCTGCAATGCCTTTCTGTAATGTCATAATACTTCCTATAGGTGCATCCAACACTCTTAAAAATAAAGGTGCTTCACGATGCCATGGAAGAACCTTTTTGTCTAAATGGTTCCATAAAGAACCTTTAACATCTGAAGAACCTTTCTGTTTCACAAAAGCTTCTTTGTGGCGAAAGAAGGTTCTTCAGATTATAAAAAGGTAAGAAAGAGATGGTTCTTTAACTGAATGGTTCTTTGTGGAACCAAAAATGGTTCTTCTATGGCAGGGATCCTCAAATCTGGCCCACGAGATCCACTTTCCTGCAGAGTTTAGCTCTAACCCTAATCATACACACCTGAGCATGCTAATCAATGTCTTCAGGATCATTAGAAAATCACAGGTAGCTGAGTTTGATCAGGGTTGGAGCTAAACTCTGCAGCGCATTGGACCTCCAGGGTAAGATTTGAGGAACCCTGTTCTATGGCATCGCTTGAAGAACCTTTTGAAGCACCTTTATTTTTAAGAGTGAATGATGTAATGCTGTGTATGCCCGTCTCTGTGCTGCACAAGTGGAGCAAGAATTAAGAGAGCATCGTCTGCAAGCTGTCGGAATGTACTTATATTTTTCAATTGGCTGCATAGAAGGTCAAGCATGCATTCAAGTAGGCTTAAATGCATCTTCCGATATAACCGGTGATGCCCTGAACACAACTGATCAGTTATCCAACAGTCTTCAGACGCAAGAAGAAATAAAACAGAACCTGCTGAAGTTGCTCTGTGGTGCTCCACTTTTGCCCCTTAAATCACAAATCCAATTAATGCCATTCTGTTGCTGTTCTTTGCAGCATTTCCCCCCAGTTTGGCTCGCTACCTAACTAGAAAACTGCACAGGGAGCACCAGAGGATCACTGCAATGTACTAAACCGATTTTAAAAGCACTGAGAATGTGATGCTCACTGCGATGCCTCTCAAATTTGACCTGTGCATCTGAAAGAGAATAATAGAGCTTTCAGATGTAACTTCCTCTGTGAACTGGAGAATTAAGACTAAATGATAATTTAATTATTTTCTAAAATGTCAAATCCATATTTAAACTAGTTTCAAGAGCTGGTTTCAAATGAAGCCCCTATTAAACCCTGCATGTGTTAAGCACTTCTGTAATAATATTACCACTCCTTAATAAACATGAGATTTCTTTCCCAGCCATTTACCTTCACAGACATAACCTGCTGTTTTTTTAACTCCTGTGTGTTTTTAACACAAACTTGTGTGCATTTGACAGTTTAAGCGCAATAAGACATGAAAGAGAAGAAGAATGTGCCGCTTTCTGTGTGTTCGCTTCAGATGTGTGCACTCAGAAAACACTATATATGAAGTTTAAACTAATATGGTTTAAAATTGCATGATTTCAGCATGATGGACATGATAATCAAAACCAAACAGATGTTTTTTAGCAGAGTATCTGAGGTATGAGCTGTAAAGGGGACAGGGTGCAGCAGCTCATTTGCATTTAAAGAGACATGCACGAAAACAGTGCGTTTCTGCTTCCACTCAAAACATGCATTTTCAAAAAGATATGTGACCCTGGAGCACAAAACCAGTCATAAGGGTCAATTTTTACGAAATTTAGATTTATGCATCATCTGAAAACTGAATAAATAATCTTTCCATTGATGTATGGTTTGTTAGGAGAGGACAATATTTGAAAATCTGGAATCTGAGGGTGCAAAAAATCTAAATATTGAGAAAATCATCTTTAAAGTTGTCCAAATGAAGTTCTTAGCAATGCATATTACTAATCAAAAAAGTTTTTATATATTTACGGTAGGAAATTTACTAAATATCTTCATGGAACATGATCTTTACTTAATATCCTAATGATTTTTGGCATAAAAGAAAAATCAATAATTTTGACCCATACAATGTATTGTTGGCTATTGCTACAAATATCCCCCAGCGAATTAACACTGCTTTTGTGCTGCAGGGTCACATATAATAAATTATCTGTGGGGTAATTTGAGCTGAAACTTCACAGACACACTCTGGGGACACCTGAGACTTATATTACATATTGTAAAAAGTGGCATAACAGGTCTCCTTTAATAATCTCTCATAACTCACAGAGAGAGAGAGTATATGTGCAAACAGAATTAGTACTATTACATTTACAATCATTGTGTATTATGAAAGACCTAAGACGTAATGTTCTATAACACACTCCCATTAGATGCCATTACATATGATTGAAGTGTGAATGTGTGTAATCTTGTTTTGTGTTCCCTATGCACTAGAGGAGAGAAAATCCTGCAGGTTTGGACGCACACAAGGGTGAGTAAACAATGTGAAAACGTGGTGAGATTATTTTTGTGTGAACTATTCCTTTTATTGTCTTGCTGTTAGGATAGATTTGCAATATGTAAACAGATGCAGCATGTATGATACATATATAAAGCTCAAACAGTTTGGGGTCAGTAGGATTTTATTTATTTTTTTAATTTTAATAATATCTCACAACTGTATTTTTGATTAAATAAATTATAATGTAGACCAGCGGTGTGAGAGACACGGCCGTGATCTGATTATGGCCTGTGATGGAGTTCAATGCAGCTCACAGGTTCACTGGAGTAAAAATAAAAAAGTATGATGCACTAAATGATAATGATAATAATTATTATTTTTATTGCAAATCTACAAAATGTAGTAGTTTTAACTAATTGCTGTTCCTGAAAAACACTGTCCAGTTTGTGTGTTTTAAAGGTTTGTAGCCGGTTCAGTTCTATGTTCATTGTGCACTTCAATGCCCTTTGTGTCATGTATTTGATGAAGGATCTCATAAAAGGTGACCCTAAACTCAAAAGGGCCACAATGGAGAAGGATTCTGTTCAAAGCATTGTAGATATGTCATGCTGAATTAATGTATGAGCTCCTCTGAGACTGAACCTTGGATTTCCTTGACTGCTCTAAAGCAGTGCATCCATTAAAATGTCTGTTTGTTTGTGCTCCAGCTTCTTGCGTTTGCAATGCTCTGCTGGTTCTTCCAGTGACTGTGATGCTGTGTTGTGATGTGCATTTGATCAAGAATCAATATTCCTGAGGACATAACATCTCAGTCTGCCATTTTTGGACTTTAATGTCATTTTGGCTGTTTTTCGACCCTGAATCTGTCTGCCACACAGGATTCATTTGCTACTTTTGGATTTGGTTATCTTGTGTCAAAGTTAACCTGACTATCTATTGCAGTTTGAGTTCTTTTACCCTGCTGTCTGGGAAAAAAACAAACAAACAATCAAAAAACTTGGGGACAACAAGATTACTATAGACGATGCAAAATATGAGGCTACTAGTAAAAGCACTTCTGTTTAGTATTTTTCTAATATACACGTCAAAGGTTTGGTTTCCCTTTCATTAAACTGATCAAAAATGCAGTAGAGATACTTATGATGTTGCAATAGATTTCTATTTCAAATCCAAGCTGTTCTTATAAACTCTTTATTGATCAAAGAATCCTAAAAAATGTATCATGGTTTCCACAAAAATGTTAAGCACAGCTGTTTTCAGTATTGATAATAATCAGAAATGTTTATTGAGCAGCAAATCAGCACATTAGAATGATTTCTGAAGATCATGTGACACTGGTTGCTGTCATAATAATAAAATGTTTTAAGATAATAAAATAATTAAATTGTTTTACACTATTACACTGTTTTACAGTATTTTTATCAGCATCATAAAATACAGCCTTGTATTTCTTTCAAAAAACATTTACTTACAGACTCCAAACTTCTGAATGGTAGTTTATATTTTTCATTGCACATTATATCAATGTAAGTGAAAAGTTAATTTCAGAATGCTTTAAAAAAAAAAACACAAATATTTTTAGGTTTAAATTACATTCTGAATGCAAATTTGCAATATGGTCATTTGCACTCTGTATGAACATTAATATTTGTTTTATGGACCATAAAAAGCAAAAGCAAATGTCACTGTAATTTTATGCACATATATATTCCAGTCTGTGCGGTATATGTGATTTATATATAGTTGTTTGCCTTGACACATTAATTCAAGCAAGCACAATTTAGAAACAATATGTTTGTCCACTCTGATGAATCTTATCCATTGCAAATTTGCACCAATTATTTCATCACCATGAGTGACAGTTTGTGAGTTTGTCATCCCTTTCGAGAATAAAGTTGCACAAACCTGTTTTTAGATATCTTAAAATGTTTTTTTTATGAAGTCAATGAAATTCAGTGCCTGGTGTTGGCAAGAGTTGACACTCTCTCTCTCACACACACACACACACACACACACTCACACTCTC
>NW_015505779.1:631258-639316 GCF_001515645.1 Sinocyclocheilus grahami | reverse complement strand
ATCTCACACACGCTCTGTGAGTCACAACACACACACACACACACACACACACACACACACACACACACACACACACACACAGGAGGAAGGACACCTGCGCAGATCTGGCCGGAGCTGCGATCCGCTGGGAGAATAAGAACAGAGACTCTGGGAAGTAAGGTAGAATAATAACACCTACAGCTGAGGCATAATGAGGGGACACTGGGGAAAACGAGCGAGTTTCCATTCTTTTCAATCCGTGGGCAGGAGCCAGTGGAGGTCTGACATGTGATGATTATTTTACTCAATACAGAACTGGGGCTGAATGCTGGAAAGTTGGGGCCTGGAGCTCAGGATTAAGAGAAGTAGAATTTCATCTCCATGCAACAAACCCTTTGGCATGGAATAACTGAATTTAACTGAACCATATAATTCTAGACGGTCGAGGAGAAGAAGCCTCAGAGAATGCAAAATCAGTGCATGCACAAGCAAGGCTCGTGATGAAAGCAAAGCTGCGCCTTTGTTTAACAGGTCTCTCGCCTTCAGAATAGGCCAATCAGTCAGACTGAACATGTCCTCGATGTTTATTTTAGAGTTTCCTTTTCCAGAATGTGCCATCATTTGCATCAGCTGAGAATCTCTTAAACGGAGGTACAGCAATCCTCCCGGTTTTCCTGCATTAGTTGTAACAATAAGACGGCAGATGGCAGCTCATGAAAAGAGGGTCTGTGTACTGCACACTGAGTATTTTAGAGTTCACTGCAGTCTTGTCACTAAGAAAAAAAGCATCTCTTACTCTCACCTAGTATGCTTAAAGCTCACTTAAAGCTTTCTTCATTTTTGATGCATAGTTCAAAATGCTGGAATTATGTCAGCACAATAAACAGAAGTTGATTTGTATTTTTTTACTTGTTTGCAGGAGAAGTAGGGTGTTTGCTTTTGCAAACTGTCTCAGGCATTGCTTTGGTGTTCTAAGTGTTTGCAGAAGAAACGATCTCCAAATTTCTGTGTTGTTCAGGGCTCATGTCGCTCCTCTGGTGTAAGTCTACATTGTAGTTTTTAACTAATATAATTGTCTGCCAACTATAAATCATATATCTGATCGCTTTGAGAAATAGTAGCACACCTTACCTCAACAAGTTGCATGATTTGAGGTATCATTCCCCAAAGCTGAACATTTGATCTATATGAGTTTCCCCCCATTGGAATAGAAGCTGAGAAATTTAGCATTATGCCACTTGCTCAATGAACACAACACTTCCTTCATGACAGCACACATAAACTCAGAAGAAACACACCGAGGTAAAAATTCTAAACGTTTAGTTTATTCATAACATGATATAGTTAAATAACACCATGACAAGTGAGCTATTTTGCTCAATATTCTCACGACGCAAAAAACAAACAAACAAAAAAACCGTTCAAAACACTCTCCAAAAATTACCAAAAACAAATGTGATATTGATTTTTTCAATAAAAACAGTTCAATAAACTAGAAGTTTTATTAAGAGACGTACGTTTTAGACACCATATTGCCTGTTTTTGCACTATTTCACCAACAAAAATAATTCCAAACAAAGCCACAGCGCTGTTTTGTATCTCTGAGCAACATGACGGTGTTTCGTTCCTGAATGAATCACTCGTTTAAATGATTCGGCTCAGTCGCAATGACTCACTTAACAGTCACTTACTGCCACCTACTGGCGCTTTTAATTTCACATTTAAAGTATCTTTTCATTTGTTAAATTATTTAAAATGTCAGTATTCAATGTTTTATATTTAATATATCAAAACATTATTTATGCATTTGTAACTGCAGGTTAAATGCATTCATGTTCTGCATTAAACTGTGAGTAAACACATCTAAATGCCACTTCAGATGCAGCTTATATCTGGATTGCAAAGATTAATTTTGTTGATACTGATTTCATTTGCAACAGACCAAATATCTTATTATTCTAATTCACTGATTGAATGTAAGAATTTGTCTCAAAAGATAATGCACACTTATAGAAAAATGGCTTTATAAAGGTAAAATGCCCATAGAGCTGAGTATCATCAGTATAAGAGTGAAAGCTAACATAAATGTGCTTCATGTGGTAACATCTAAATGAGCAGTTTGAGGTGTAATGATTAATTAATGCAACTTTAAAAAATAAGACCTTGAAGCATTTCTTATTTAAAACAAAAATAATTGAAAGGAGGTTAACCTTCAGAAAAGATTAATCAGCCACCTCACAAGATCAAACTGAATATGTTTTAGTTTTATTTTCCATTCAGTTTCTCTTTTCAGTTTTTATTGCCCTGGTTCTAAATTATTGTTTTCCCCATTTGTCATTTTCTAGAAAATCATAAAACAAACACAAAATTAAACAGGCAAAATGCATTAAATAAAAAATTAAATAAAATAAAAAACAGAATGGGTAACAGCGTATTTAATTAAGCAAGTGAATTAAAAACAAACAATTATCAAAATGTTTTGTTGTTAACATGTGGATTTCTGATGATAAAAGTAAACAGGTTTGAGCTTTGTATGCAATATGTGTAAAAAACTGAAAAATGGAATGTGATAATTTATTTGTCTGATGTGAAATCTTGGGTTTAAAAGGATATTTTTACTGGTATGATGGGGAAAAACAGCAGACAAACCCCTCATAACATTTTACAAAAGTACAAAAAGTTACAAAAGTATTATTTCCGTAGTTTATTATAGATACCCGATGGTATTAGAAAGTTTTTACTATTCTTTAATTTGTTATTTTTCAATGACTTTTTTATGCGTGTGTATAATATGATTTGACCTTTATCCCAGACCTAGACTTTCAATCTTAAAATGCGCAAATCCCTTCAAAAATTGTATATTTTTCATTTACGTTTACATTTGGCATATGCTTTTATCTAAAGCGGTTTACACTGCATTCAAGAAGGTACACAGTTCATGCATTCCCTGAGAATTGAACCCAAGACTTCTGTGTTGCTAGCTCAGTGCTCAATTTTTCAATTTCCCCTTTTTTTTAGGAAGTATAAAATGCTATGAAAAATGCTCAGATTGGCAAAAATGACAGAATTCTGATGTCTATATCTATGTGTTGTTGGACATTGTTAGTAAGCAAGTAAACTGAAAACCTTGCTGAAGAAACAGCTGCACACATGCCTTATACAACAATATTATAATTGCTCGCTGGCACAGACAGCTGAAGGACGGGATGTGGCAAGGTCTTTAGTTGATCTCTTTAAGATGAGCGCTATTCAGAGCTGCTGGCCAGTTGATTATCTGCCACTTCAAAGCAACTACTGAATTTGTATTTATTTATGGAAGAGTGTCTGATATAAACAGCACACTCTGTATCTGTGGTTACCAATTTTAGAAGGGTACAGTACGTGTCGATCATTTGGCTTAACCTGACTGTAGTGCGCCAATCCCTTCATTTCCAACATGAAGCACGAGTGCCTTTGTCTGATAGACACCAGTAGATTTTGAGGGATCTTTCTGCTGTGTTTTATGCATGTTTCATGCACTGAAATAGCATTGTTGGTTACATAAAACACGATTACCTCTATCTTGTCCATTAAAAATCCTAATATGATCCTTTCTGTAGGGTCTTTATTGACGGTCTGTGAGAAAACTTTGAATTTTTTTTATTTTTTGTTCATCTAAAAATGAACATTTTGTCATCATTTGCTCAGCCTCAAGTTGTTCCAGACGTGTATGAGTTTCTCTCTGCTGATCAAAAAAATATGTTTTGAATAATGTTGGTAATCAAACATTTGCTGGTAGCCATTGACTTCCATAGTATTTTTTTTTAAACATTCTATGGCAACTGATTACCATCATTCTTCAAACGTCTTCTTTTATGTTCAACAGAAGTTCATAGAAGTATAGAACGATCCCTTTAAGGCGAGCAACTTCACTTGTGAGTCCACTTCTATTTACCCTTATTTTTAAAGTGGTCTGTTTAATGTAGTTACTAATTAAAGTTCAAGAGTGACAAGAACAGAAAACATCTCACAGCACTGTCATTAAATTAATCAAAAAGGTTAAGCTTTATGTTAATTCAGTTAGACAATAGTCATACAAAACGACATTTAAAACCATTCCTATGATGTTGATGATTGTGGATCAGTTGGTTACAGTTTTTGTCTATTGCTTGAACACTTTTTGCAAAACTTCGGCTCATTGTGTCAAAACTTTACACACAAGCACACAAGACACAACACTGGGAAATAAACCAGTCACATCTATGTCGAATTGAAACTCTGCGATCAAAACCTAACAATCCTTTGTCAAAATGTCACTCTGGTGACAAAATGAGACACACTTGCATCAAATGAATAGATTGGCAGCAACACACTAGTCTACTTTATACAAAACACTGCAGTCTTTAATTTTCACTGTTTTTATTCAGTTCATCAGGTAGCATTCTGTGAAGCTCAATGCAACACTTACAGTTTTTGTTCTGTTTTTTTCCAACAAAGGTTTTCACAACAACCAAAAATTAAAGGACTGAAAGGTTACAAATGACATCGACTCAATACGGCACATCACAGTACTATACTTTACAGTACAGTACAGTAAATGCAGTAATGCAAAAATAAAACACAAAATACACTACTGTAAATACAGAAAAACAGGACAATTGTGCGTGGGTGGGATTACAGATGCTGCCGTCTGTTTGGGTCTGGCCACAGGATCTCATCATGTTGCTCTAATATCATCCGAAATATTGTTCCATGCATAGCCTCTTCGTCCGTGTCCTACTCCTCTCTCTCTTTGTCTTCCTCTTCGTCTTCCTCTTCGTCTTCCTCTTCCTCTTCCTCTTCCTCTGCCTCTTCCTCTTCCTCTTCCTCTGCCTCTGCCTCTTCCTCTGCCTCTGCCTCTTGCTCTCCCTGACTCCATGCTTGCAAAGTTCTCAAAATGGCTCAACTGAGGCCTATTTGGGGTTGGCTGATTGGTAATCAGCTTTGTAAGTAAGTGTTTTCAGGTGTGTGTCTAAGTGTTTTCAATCACCCAATGTGTTTTGTATTTTGAATAGATGTGTTTTCCCAGTGGTACCCTTGAGATTTCATTTATGAACGAAGTGTCTTATGTATGAAATAGTGTGTAGTGTGCAGGAGCAAGTGTGTTGCAGAACTGCAACTGAAGTGCAAAGCAGCGCTTTTGTTTAAGGTATGGTTACACTGTGTTTAAGGTGTAGTAACAAAAGCTTCAAGTTTTGTTACTTTGGTCTAAGCATGTGTCTATAGTGTTCAAGCAATAGGCAAAAACTGTAAATAGGTGAAATCCTATTAAATAACTATTAGACTGTATCTGTGAGGCTTTGGATATGAAAATATTTAAGACAGTCTATTAATCACAATACACACTAAAGTGTATCGAATTTGCATGTTGTTTTACTTGAAACATAAATGCTTATGATTGACATCTGTTACATATTTTCTCTGGGATCTTATTCTGAAAATTAATATTCATTATTTATCTTGCCCTGAGGCCACAGCCAAGTGCATCAGTTTGAGACATTTTGTATTAATAATAACAAAAACTCTCTGTTCAGTTGATGTAGACATTATGTTTTTTCGTGACATTATACCAAATTGGTGCCTCCACAACAAATAACACAGCTTTCAAAATCTGTTAAAAAGTCTTTGACATTTTCATATAAAGAAACAAAAATGAATGCCCGTTTGTAATGCCTTCGTGTGATACAGGTTACCTCTTCACTTTCCAGTCACCAGGACATTTTAAAAGAGACATCTTGAGAAACTTTTTTTTTCTTGCAGCAGTGTGGAATGAGAAACTGATAAAACCGGTGAAAGGTGAAAATTAGAAGCAAGATGGATGGAGACAGAAATGATGTGAGAATGTTAAGATGGGTAGAAACAGGAGTACAGAAGAAGTGAGAGAGCTCATTAATTGCCTGAGACAGACTTTAATTTATTCATTAATAGTGTGTGTGTGTGTGTGACGTGCGTGTGTGTGTGTGTGTGTGTGTGTGTGTGTGTGTGTGTGTGAGAGAGCGTGTGAAGAAAACAAGCATGGACAGGATGGTGATCGGGTCTTAAACACCCATGAGTAAAAGCAGAAGTTGATCCTCACTCAATATATCCTCCGTGACTCTGTCAATATCCTCTGCAAACAATGCCAGTCATTACAAAGTGTATTACTCTCTTTCTTCTGTGAAAGCCCACAAAATAATTTCTGAAAGCTGTTTTTGTCCACACAATAAAAACAACATTGAGCTCAATTGACTTTCATTGTATGAAAAAATATATATAATTTTATTTTTCACAGAAGAAAAAAGGTCATACATGCTTGGAATGACACAAGGTTGAGTAAATGACAAATATGGCTGATATCTCAATCTTATTGCTTTTTGAGAAGAAATGTGCTATTGCTTTTCTGATCTAGTTTATCTTGTACTGTGACAGGAAGGTGAAAGCAGAGGCGATGGTATTAGGACACGTGTGTAGCTAAACATTCATCCATGTGAGCTCTTGTGTCTCAAGCACATGCACTATGCACTATGCATGTCTGTCCCATAATTTTAGCGTATCGACGGGGAAACGGTGGCGGGAATCTTTGGTTCCACTAAGGCAGGGAATCTACTATTGTTAATTACTGTGACCGCTATGATCAACTGTTCCTTCTAGACTCTATATTTATGGGCACACGTGTGAAGTGTTGTATGTGAGTTTGTTCCTCTCCATGGGGTAATGGTGCACACTATAAATGTGCATGTCTTTGTTTAATGTTTGGTGCTGTGTTGGTTGCCGCAGTGGAGAGCATGTTTAAATAAATATTTAATTACACTTTAAACTTTTTATTTCATTCACTCTGCCTCTGTTTAAATTGGCCACACCTTTTTAGGGGGTGTTTACCATAACAATGGTCATTATGAATAAAAGAGTTAGCAAAGATGGAATGTTTTCCATCCAATTCATTATTATAAAGTAATTTGACATGTAGCATCCAGCTGTTTGTAATTTCATGCAGTGTTGTTTTTATCACTTCTATGCATTATTTTTTGCTACTGTATTCTGAGAAGATTTTGTTTTTTTTGTTAAGGAAGACATTCGCTCACTCTGTCATTCCACCTCTCGTTATTTTCATTCTTCTATGAGATACAAAGATTTTAGGCAGAATGAGCTTCTGTTTTCCATATACACAGAAAACTGATTTATACTTTATACAAAAAAGCACTGACTTGTGCACTTTACAGGCTATTACAAGTCTTCTGCAGTCGTACAAAATATATCGCAGCTTTGTGTTCAGGAGCAGCCATAATTTGACACATTTTTTCAAAAATAATGTTCTCTGAAGTTCTCAATTTCATTTTTGGCGTGTTTTTCAAACTTCCCACAATTGCGATCGGTCACATGACTTGAAAACCATTGATGTCTGACATCAGAATCGTCAAACCTGGTGTGATGAATGATATGAGATTATGGATTAATCATCATTAGCATTAAACACTTAAAAAAAATTGGTGGTGAAACAATTTTGACTTTGATTGCTGTAAATTTCACAAGTAAATACAAAGAAAAGGCAAGTAACATTAAAGGTTCCCTGAAATGCTTAGAAACACGCAGCGTTACTCTGTGTTGACGTCATTTGAACTGAAACAGGAAGACAGGGCGGGACATATCAAGCAGCCCCACCCCTTTTTAAAATAGCCAATAGCGTTCGTTTATATCACAGCTTGGGCTAGAGCCGCTCAGAGCTCCATAAAGCCACATTTGACAGGGTATGCCAGCCACAATCTCATCCAAAATATAGCATTCTGTGTAGAATTCAAATAGCTCCGATACATTGTGTGGTCTGCGGCGACTCGCGCATGTGTACGCGGTGCGATCGTTAGCGTGACACAGCGTCAAACCAGACTCTTTGTTTCCTCAATGGAAAGCATATTTACACTGTTTGAATCGTTCCCTGTCCCCTATATAGTGCACTACGTGCCATTCACTGTACAGAAAATACTAATTCTGTGGACAAGTGACCGATTTCAGCCGCGGCTTCAGCGTCTATTTTATAGTGTAGGGGGCGGGGCTTCGGATTCTAGAGAGCATTTGATTGGACAGAAA
>NW_015505779.1:627411-631147 GCF_001515645.1 Sinocyclocheilus grahami | reverse complement strand
CATTTGACAGGGTATGCCAGCCACAATCTCATCCAAAATATAGCATTCTGTGTAGAATTCAAATAGCTCCGATACATTGTGTGGTCTGCGGCGACTCGCGCATGTGTACGCGGTGCGATCGTTAGCGTGACACAGCGTCAAACCAGACTCTTTGTTTCCTCAATGGAAAGCATATTTACACTGTTTGAATCGTTCCCTGTCCCCTATATAGTGCACTACGTGCCATTCACTGTACAGAGAATACTAATTCTGTGGACAAGTGACCGATTTCAGCCGCGGCTTCAGCGTCTATTTTATAGTGTAGGGGGCGGGGCTTCGGATTCTAGAGAGCATTTGATTGGACAGAAAGTCTGATGAGAAGCTGAAGTACGATGTGACGTCAAAAAAATAGCTGAGCCGTTTTGGCGGAAGTGACGAACTGCAAGCTTCGAATGCTTATATCTTCTAAATGCGAATGTTGTCACTGTTTTGGAGCACACTGCCTTATAGATAACCTTATATTGATAGTAACACCCAAAAAACTTTCATTTTGATTTCATGGGGACTTTAAATGTAAGATTTCGAGGTAGAAAAACAGAAATACTGTTTTCTGTAAAACATATTCCAATAATCTTTTGTTTGATTTTACAGTGTACTTTTGCTATATGGAAAAGAACAGCTCATTTAGTGTTTCACAGAAAATACTACAGGTTTGGAACAACATGAGAGTGAGGAAACGATGACAGATTTCTGATTTTTGGGTGAAGTATAAGCGATCAGCCAGAACATAATAAATGTCAAACTGACCGCCGCTATGCTTTCCCTTGAACAAAATGTCACGCAAGAAGAAAAACATTCGATGTCAGAGAGCTGCGGCGGAAGACAAACAACCTCAGATGAACCACAAATAACTCGAGAGGCTTTCTGAGCATGTGATTCAATGGTAGAGCATCCTTTCGTCATTAGCCAATCAGTCTGCGTTTGATTTGAGCAATCATCTTAATAGGCACATTTGTGTTGTTTCTGTAGGAGACTCTTTTGCTATCAAGTCCATTGTGATTGAGGCTGCTGTACTCTATAATCTAGAGGCGTCAGGGCGCTGTACAGGTACAACAAAGTTGATGAGGTGAGGGTCTAACAGATGAATCCCTGCCGGCAGTGAGTGTCACGGCTATTGTCCTGCAGGGGCACACATCTGTTCACTTCTGTCCTTTCACTTATCCTTTTCTTTAACCTTCTAGCTCCCTCTCTGCCTCTTCCTCTCTCTCTGCTTCTTGCTTTCATTCTGGCAGCGATTGTTGCCACATCTTCCACATTCTGCTTCTATATTTTGGGGGTATTATTGCACCATTATTGCACCATGTCCAATATATGACATACTGGCATATATGGCATAGTGTTTCTTTGCAGTATGTTCATTAGTTTGCTTATTTTTAGAATTACAGTTGGTTTTCAAACTTCTGAGACTACTAGTGAAACTGTTATTCTATTCTATAGTATTCTATTCTATTCTATTCAAAATAGGGGCAACCTTTTCCCGCAGACCCCCTGATATAAAAATGCTGGATTTTCTCATCAATGTGTAATAACTGTCATTCATTTTAATTTAGTTTAAAAAAATAAAAAAATGTTATACGTGCCCATAAACTGCTTTCAGGACCTGCATGGCCCCTCAGGAACACTATGGGTTAAAAGCCCTGCCATTAGCATTGTTGCATTAAATTACATGGTTACTGGCAAAAAGCGAAGATGGAGCTGGATTGTGAAAGGTTGTGAAAGTCTAGTGTTTGAATGCACTGAGAATTGTATAAATGTCCTTTGGACAGTCCTTAGGCACAAATGCTAAAGTAATGTATAATGTAATGAGAAAATAATGTGCATTATACTGGATTATAGTACTGTAAAAACTATTCAATTTGCATGCGACTATAAATCAAGGAAGCAAGATTTCTGATAAAACCCATGATTTTCAATGGCCCTGGGAAAGAGCAAAAATTTAAATTGATCTATTGAGCCTCCTTCCTTTTAAACCATCATTACATAATGATGGACTGACTCTTTCAAAATGACATGATGCACAGAAGCCTTATTTTAATTTGAGCACTCAAGTTTTGTTGGTTCAGTGGTTTATTTGTGCATTTGACTGCTGGTGTAGATGTTTACTTTGAAACATTGTAATCGTGCCTTTTGAAGATACAACAGACACAGAAATCAAAGAAAGCAGGATATTTGAGTTGCTTAGAACAGTGGTCTATCACAATTACTTCTATTAATAATAGTATATATTTGATATCATGTGTATCGATTTTCATGGCTAAAACTAATTTATGTTCAGTTCAAATCAGTCTTATCAGTTAATTCATTTTCATCAGTTTTATTTCCATTCACATGCATTCAGAATCTAAAAAGAAGGGAAAATGAGACACTAACGGAAATTCATTGGAAAGCTGCCTCCTCTGGTGAGGTTTAAATTCATGATGAAACAGAAACATGAACTTAGAAAAAGCTGAAATGAAAATTGTCATCATACGATGGAAGTCAATAGCTGTAACTGCTTGATTACTAACATTCTTCAAACCGTCTTCTTCCCTTTAACCATGCTGCACACTGTGATTTAATAATTTTTTCCTTTGTCCTTTACAAATGTATCTTGTCAGATTATACATTATGACCCCAGTAAGATCTTAGACCTCTGTAAAGATCAATCCACTGAACGCGAGCGTAGTGAGAACCCAAGCGCAGTTTATTTACAGAGTGATCCAAACAATAATCCAAAACACAGACTTGACATAGCATGAGCAGACTTGACACAAACAGACTAGACTCACCAACAGCGGGTTAAATACATTCAATACACGAACAAACTCACAATGGGAACATGAAGGCTACTTACAGGAAACAAGGAGGGTCACATGACATGAACAAACCAATGGGGAACAAGACACATGACTAAGACAACCAATCAGAACATGACACATACACAAGGCAGAGAGACATGAGGCAAGGGAAGCATGACACTAACATGGACCATGAAACAATTACAAAATAAAAGACATGGAAAACATGAAACACCACATTACATATCCCCCCCTCTAAGGGCGGCTCCTGACACCCTAAAGTAACATCCACCCCAACCAACACAACGTCCAGGAGGGTGGAGGACTGGAGGTGGTCCAGGGGGCGGGATGGAGGGCCAGGCCCGTGAAGAGGAACAGGCAGAGAGGGGAGCCATGGCAGAACGGGGAGCCATAGCGGCATGACAGGGCAGACAGTGAGTTCATGAACGGCCTCCTTGGCCGTAACAAGACAGGCGGTGAATTCATGGATAGCCTCCGTGGCCATGACAGGGCAGGCAGTGAGTTTGGAAGCGGACACCACCACCTCAGGAGGTTCTGCAGCAGAAGCTACCACTTCTGGAGGCACTGGATTGGATCCATGGACAGGAGAGGCCTTTGGAACTCGTGGACAGGAGAGGCCTCTGGAGTGCAGTGTGCAGCCCACATGCTCAAAATGGCGACCGCTATTACAGGAAGGGCCACAGAGTGTGGCATGACCTCTAAGATGTCGGGGCTTGAGATTGCTGACTGGCGGCCATCTTGGCCGGGGACTCAGCCGTGGCGGCCATCTTGTGAGCAAGCTCTGGCTTGGCAGACATGACGTGAGCAGGTTCTGACTTGGTAGATATGACATGGGTAAACTAACTTAACTGGCATGGTCTGAGCAGGTCCTGGAGTAGCAGGCATGACGTGAGCAGGCT
>NW_015505779.1:620196-626815 GCF_001515645.1 Sinocyclocheilus grahami | reverse complement strand
GGAGGCGAACAAGATGATCTGCTGGGTTCATTTTGCTGGTCGTGTATTCTGTGAAGATCAATCCACTGAAAGCGATCATAGTGAGAACCCAAGTGCAGTTTATTTACAGAGTGATCCAAACATCCAAACAATAATCCAAGACACAGACTTGACTTGAACAGACATAGCATGAGCAGACTTGACACAAACAGACTAGACTCACCAACAGCAGGTTAAATACATTCAATACACGAACAAACTCACAATGGGAACATGAAGGCTACTTATAGGAAACAAGGAGGGTCACATGACATGAACAAACCAATGGGGAACAAGACACATGACTAAGACAACCAATCAGAACATGACACATACACAAGGCAGAGAGACATGAGGCAAGGGAAGCATGACACTAACATGGACCATGAAACAATTACAAAATAAAAGACATGGAAAACATGAACATGAAACAAAACACCACATTACAACCGTGTGACATTTCAAAGGCATTAACTGGCTTTCGTTGAACATGTAACACTAGTTTGAAAAAAAAATTCCCTAATTTGAAAAAAAAAATCTTGAAAAACACCATTTATTGAAACCAAGCTGCTCATTTAAAAAAAATGCAATTTTGTAACAGATGACATTAACATGTAAGCGCCTACATTTAAATCCCCACACCTGCAGTGTTCAGAAGTTTGGCCCACTCAGTCACAGTGCAAGAAGCAGGCTGGATATTAAACGTAAAAATTTGAACAATATTTGTTTACTTTGTGAGGTAGTGCAGAATATTTTTGTACGAATTTACTAAATCCTGACTCCTTTGACCAGAACCACCTAAACAGATTATGTAAATCATTAAAAAAAATGATCATCTCTGCTTTAACTTCAACTTCTGGACTTTGGATAAAAGCTATGGTAATTGTGGATGTTTTATGAACCTCACCCAAAGTAATGCAATAAGTTGACATGTACTTGCAAAGTTACTTACTATAGTCAGTAGAATGTGTGCTGTCAAAATAAAGTGTAAGCAGATGTAACAGATAGTCTACTAATACCCTAATGACTGGTTGACGAGTTGATATAGTTGCAAAGTTAATTATAGTTAGTAGAATGTCTAAAGAAATACAGTATTAACCAAATATGTCCTACGAACACTATGAAGACATTATTTCTGGACATTATCTGAACATTCATGTTTTAAAAATCTTCTTGGTTATACAAATGTTATGGGAACAATCCATGGGAGTGTTACTTTTGAATAGTCTTTGAATGTAGCAATTTTGAACGAACATTCTATTAATGTTACTGGAATGATGTTCGTTCATACCTTTGAGAGAACCTTGCCAGTCAAAGTTCTGCTAGCTGGGATAAAGCTAAATTATATATATTTTTGATAATTATAAGTTGAAAGGAATGGGAAGAACTCAATCTATGACCAATATATTAGCTGTTTGGTATGTAAGCTAAACAACTTGTGTATCAAAGCCGCCTCCAACCGGCAGGGAGAACCGTGCCTCCCCTCCCGGGTCTGTAAGTACTCGACTGGCCAGCGATGCCTATACGAAGCTGCGTCCGCCTTACACGCTACGGCGTAATTGCAAGTGCACCAGGCCAAGGCACTGAGGGACTTGCACGAGGGTGGTCACGACCCGGAAGTTCAGAGAGAACTCCGCACCGCGGCGGACCTCGCGCCACGAGCGACGAAGGTTACGGCGCGGTCTCTGGGTCGTGCGATGTCCACTATGGTGGTCCAGGAGCACCAATTCTGGCTGTGACTGGCTGACATGCGCGAGACGGACAAGACACGATTCTTGAACGTCCCCATGTCCCAGGCCGGCCTGTCGGAGACACGGTGGAGAACTTGCCCAACGGTTCTCCGCTGACCAAAGCAGACTGAGGTACGTTTTCCTAGTGTTATCCAGTCTTACTCATTGGGTAGTGCCATTGCAGCAGTAGCTGGTCCTCTTGTGAAGAAGCCCGGGCCTACGCCACAAAATAGGGGCGCAGGTGGCTTCCACAGGACACTGGAAGGGGCAGTAGCTGTGGCCCTTTGGTAGGATCCCAATTTCGTCGGTCCTCCGACGTGACGTCGAGAGTGACCGACTGAAAGGGAACGTCTCGGTTACGTATGTAACCCTCGTTCCCTGAAGGAGGGAACGGAGACGTCACGTCACGTCCCGTCGCCACAGCTCCTGTATCACCGCTGAGCGGCCGGGTCACCGGCTCGGCTCCTCAGCGAAAACCTGAATATGCGCTGCACCTGCTGCCTACTTATACTCACGCTGTGATCAACAGCAGCTGGATGCAATAATCCCATGCCAATGTGCCAATGTGCATTGGCTCGTTTAGTCTACACTCGAAGTAGATTGGTCCCTCTAAGCGAGATCCCAATTTCGTCGGTCCTCCGACGTGACGTCTCCGTTCCCTCCTTCAGGGAACGAGGGTTACATACGTAACCGAGACGTTAATTTCTAATGATTGGAGTGATGAATAGCCGAGCTGTAAACTGAAGGGAAAGCCAGGTAGAAGTGTTTGATTTATCAGCATGCTGCGTTTAAAACCCACTGAGTGAGAACACTGAAAACAGGCCTCTATAATTCAAAGGGGCTCTGACATAACGGGACCCCACTGTATGTACGGTAAATAGATTCCACTTTAAGGATTTGTCACCATCCTTGCCTTCCTTTCATGCTTTTCTTCACATTTGCTATTGTGAATGCAGGCTAAAAAGCAAGCCGTGTTTAATTAGTGTTTTTCATGATATGCAGTAAATGAATTCCAAATGTTTGAGACAAAACAATTTTTTATTTTCAAAGTAAGCCAGGAGGCAAAGCAACAAGATACAACGTAGGCTTACAAATGCTTTCCATGACAAACTGTACAGCGTAGCAATTAACAACAGAAAATAAATAAAAGATGCGTCATAGTGTGACGTTGCCAGGTTGTGGCTTACTAAGCTTTAATTTAGCATTTTCAGACACTGAATTGAATTTATTCTAAGAATAATTCTCTAAACAGTCTAAATGGAAGTCCTCATGAGATGGTAAAGTACTAGTAGTAGAGTAAGCAGATGGTTTTGCTTTTACTGAACCACATTGCTGTAAAAGCTCTTTACTGACCTTGCTGCCCTACACCTATTCAAACGCTTTTAGTCTACAAGAAGGCATTCTTCCACCTAAAATGATTGACACTAAACAAATCATATCACACATTTATAGTGCTGAAATTCGGCTCAGTCAAACCTGATCTGAAAACTTGCATAGCCACTAGACATTTTTGTAAACTTTACAGCACAGCATCAGGCAGATTAGCCACAAGCTAATAAACTATATAATAATTAACATCAACAACTGTTGTTTTACATTTGCATTTAATGGTGAGCACTTTTGCTTTGAGCGAATGATTCTTCCTCTGTCATGATCACTTGGGGTTAAAGAGCATGGCTCCGTTCGGATACAGAATGCTGCTTTACTTCTTTCTGAATACCGAACAGTATACAATGTCACCTACTGTTTTTCAACAAAAGGAAGTGGAACATTATTCCACAATAAACATTTCACACAGTATTATATGCTACATTTGCACATCCCTCATCACTATAAAATGTTAGTTGCAGCCAGCTTGGTTGAGGAAAAAATTTAATTTCAATTCATTTAAATTCTCTATATTCAAATTCAAATCGCAAGTGCTCTGCATCCCATTCGCAACCTTTAATTTATAGTTTACCCAAAGCTGAAAATGTACTCACCCTCAGATATTTGTTTCGATTTGGAGGAATGTAGCATTGCATCACTTGCTCTGCAGTGAATGGGTGCCGTCAGAATGAGAGTCCAAACAGCTGATAAAAACATCACAATAATCCACACCACTCCAGTCCATCAGTTAATGTCTAGTGAAGTGGAACGCTAAAAGTTAACAGACATTTTAACTTTAAACGGTTGCTTCTGGCCAAAATACAAATCCGATGAGTGTAATAACACTTCCTCCAGTGAAAAAGTCCATCTCCATTGTCCTCTCACATCAAAATCCACCAACATATTTGTTTACGGTTTTGGACTGTTTTCATTTGCAAACAGTGTTTAATCTTTGCATATTTCTCTCCTGATTCAGACAAGATCACTTTTTCACTGGAGAGAGCAATATTATGGTCCACACCACTCCAGTCCATCAGTTAATGTCTAGTGAAGTGGAACGCTAAAAGTTAACAGACATTTTAACTTTAAACGGTTGCTTCTGGCCAAAATACAAATCCGATGAGTGTAATAACACTTCCTCCAGTGAAAAAGTCCATCTCCATTGTCCTCTCACATCAAAATCCACCAACATATTTGTTTACGGTTTTGGACTGTTTTCATTTGCAAACAGTGTTTAATCTTTGCATATTTCTCTCCTGATTCAGACAGTTTTGTCTGAGATTCAGTCTCACTTTTTCACTGGAGAGAGCAATATTATGGATAGAGGACTCGTATTTTAGCCGGAAGCAACTGTTTGAAGTTTTAAAATGCCTTGATGACAGTTTTCACTTCTCCAGATGTTAACTGATGGACTGGAGTGCTGTGGATTATTGTGATGTTTTTATCAGATGTTTGGACTCTCATTCTGACGGCACCCATTCACTGCAGAGCAAGTGATGCAATGCTATATTTCTCAAAATCTGATGAAGAAACAAATTCGTCTAAATCTTGGATGGCCTGAGGACATCAAATTCAAGAAGTATAATTTATTTATTTTTTAACTGGAATTTATTTCTGAAATGACAAACAACCCTGGCATCTAGTTATCAGTGATTTTTGTTGTGCTTTGTTAGGTCATCCTGCCATGATGAATACAGAAGTTCCACATACTGTGCAGAGTATTACTGCAGAAATAGTAAAATCGTGTTCTGTATGCTATCCAAAAATAGCCCATGCATGATCCTGAGGTATGATGAGACAGAAAGCTACATGACATGGCTTCGGTCACTGCACCCAATTCCATTTTGATTCTCAAATGCAATTTCATATTAAGGACAAATGGTCTGTTACTTGCTGGTAGAATATTGGATCCATTTGTTCAGACTACAGTACAAACAACTAAATGCATTTAAGTTCGATAAGACATAAAAGTGGCTTTTCATCAGATTTTTAACAAAACTGTTATTTTCAGTCAAAGGAGAGACACACATCCACAGTCTAATCATATTTCAAAGTACACCACTTGTCAATGTCAAACACTGATTAATCAATCTATTTACACAAAGAGAAAAACACCAAACAGAAGAAGCGGACACATCTTAAATCTTAACTGAGCGTAATTAGCAACATTAATACAGTTTTTCACTTTGAACTTGTAAATATAAGGAGACTGATCTGAATCAGAATCAGAATAGTTTTGTTGTGATAACCAACCACGTAGGCTTTATTTGTTTTTCGTAGTTTTATTTTGTACCCCATTTGCAGTAAGTGCCATGAAATGCTACTAAAGTAGATCATAATATTTTGTAATTTGATTTACTCTGTAAAGCCAAAACACGCAGCACAATACAGAAGAGCTTCTTAAAGCACATACATTTGATAATTATATAAAACTGATGTAAATTCTTACTAAGCTTATCACAGGGACTTTGTTTTTATTAACTGTGACTGTCAGAGAGTGTAAGTCTTAATTCTTCTTGTTTTATTCTGTTTGTCTTGTTATATTATACTGACTTTGTCATGGGAAATCTGTGTTAATTAGTTCAAACTATAAGGAATTACTAGGCATCCTACTCGGAGACAAGCTGAGTCTGGAATATAGACAAGCAGTGATGTGTACTTATTATTACATTTTGTGGTGTAATCTGTGTGTTTTTCTATAGATACAGTTGCAAGGCAGCAGAGAGGTGACAAGAGTGGTCAAAACTCACTTATTTAATGAAACCACATAAAAACAAACATAATAAAATATGGATAATGTTTAATTTCACAGGCTCATAGGTTCCCCTTCAGGAACTCGAGCTGCGTCGAAACGCTACGGGAACGCCTCCAGCGTGACCACGCTCTGAATCATATGTGTAATCAGTCCAATGGATGGGCGAGACGTCACGGGCGGGGTGACGTAGCGACCAGGAAGTATAAAAGCACGTGCGGTGAAACCGGCATCAGCTTTCTGTCATTCAGCAAGCGCTCTGTGTGTGTCAGTCTTATTTGGTGTTGTCTGTCCATTATCATTCTTTATTTTACCAATACGAGTGTAGACAAACATACGGCGAGAGCTGGCAGTATATTAGGCTCTGTGTTCTTCCCTGCCCGCTCTACATTTCGGGTGGGGATACACACAGTTTGTGTGCTGTCTGCTAAAAGTGGGAGCAAAACACGCAGAGTCAGCTGACTGCCCGTATTGAGAGTGTTTGTCACTGCGTATGCTTGCTCTCCGAGGGCTCTCTTTGAGGAGGGAGTCTTCACCGGCGTTTCTCGCGGCGCTGGCCCCGCTGTGCTCGTGGGGTTCGCATATGGATCCGGTGGAGGGAATGTAGACTGGCGAGTCCCTATCTTCTTCCTCACCTACCAGATCCAGCGCCCGCTCTCGGGGTTCGGAAGCCCGCGCTGCGGTTCTTTCCCCCCGGTGAGAGGGCTCGACGCTCCGCCTGTGTTCCTCCGAGGAGGTTGATGAGGGCGTC
>NW_015505779.1:616615-617069 GCF_001515645.1 Sinocyclocheilus grahami | reverse complement strand
GTTCCCCTTCAGGAACTCGAGCTGCGTCGAAACGCTACGGGAACGCCTCCAGCGTGACCACGCTCTGAATCACATGTGTAATCAGTCCAATGGATGGGCGAGACGTCACGGGTGGGGTGACGTAGCGACCAGGAAGTATAAAAACACGTGCGGTGAAACCGGCATCAGCTTTCTGTCATTCAACAAGCGCTTTGTGTGTGTCAGTCTCATTTGGTGTTGTCTGTCCATTATCATTCTTTATTTTACCAATACGAGTGTAGACAAACATACGGCGAGAGCTGGCAGTATATTAGGCTCTGTGTTCTTCCCTGCCCGCTCTACATTTCGGGTGGGGATACACACAGTTTGTGTGCTGTCTGCTAAAAGTGGGAGCAAAACACGCAGAGTCAGCTGACTGCCCGTATTGAGAGTGTTTGTCACTGCGTATGCTTGCTCTCCGAGGGCTCTCTTTGAG
>NW_015505779.1:592153-616561 GCF_001515645.1 Sinocyclocheilus grahami | reverse complement strand
GATCCGGTGGAGGGAATGTAGACGGGCGAGTCCCTTTCTTCTTCCTTAACCACCAGATCCAGCGCCCGCTCTCGGGGTTCGGAAGCCCGCGCTGCGGTTCTTTCCCCCCGGTGAGAGGGCTCGACGCTCCGCCTGTCTTCCTCCGAGGAGGTTGATGAGGGCGTCAGTGAGCTCGCCAGTTGCACAAACATCATTACACAAGCATATTATACCTAATATTATAATGAGCAGCTTTACTGTGGAGCGGAGCTGTTTTACAGTCGCACAAGCATTATGTCAATACGATTATAAAAAGAAAAGACTCGCGCAGTCAGCTCTCGGAAATAAGGGGCTGATTGTGCTTCTCCCCGCTGAAAGCTCCGCTCCCGCCGGGCACGCTGCGAGGAGTGTGTCCGTGCTTGCGAGCTCGCGGTTCGGTCCCGCTATTGATCGCAGGGATCGCACGTGGATCTAGCGGATGGCTTGGAGACGGCTCGCTCTTTCTCCGCCTGCACTCCCTAGATCCAGCGCTCTCTCTCTCTCGAGGCTCAGAAGCCCGCGCTGTGGTTTCTTCCCCCTCTGAGCGAGAGCTAGCTGTTGCGGCTATTTTTCTCAGAGGAGATTGATAATGTTTGTGTGACCAAGTGGATCGCGCGCTGCTGAGGCAATGCCTGTATTACATCATTTTCAGTTTTTGATGTGAATCTTACCACACCAGACCATGTATACTCGTTTGGCTGTTTGGCTTTATTTGATTCTGAAGAATTAAATTAAGTATTTATCTGACCATGAGAAGTTAGATATATCATTTTCGATTTTTGAAATGAGTTTTATCACACCAGACCGTGTTACTCGTCTGGTTGTTTGGCTGCATTTAATTCTGAGGAATTAAATGATGTAGTACTCTGTTGAGGAAGGAGGCCATCGAGGTGGTCCCTCCTCACGTAGTAGAGTCCGGGTTCTACAATCGGTACTTCACCGTTCCGAGGAAGGATGGAGGGTGGTGTCCTATTTTAGATCTGTGTAATTTGAACCGCTCAGTCAGGCGACTGAAGTTCAGCACGCTCGCACTTAAACAAGTCGTGTCTCAGATCAAGTCAGAGGACTGGTTTGGCACAATCGATCTAAAAGATGCACATGTCTCCATCCTTCCTCATCACAGGAAGTTCCTGAGGTTTGCTTTTGGGGGCAAACACCGAGTTCTTCCTTTGGCCTTGCAATCTCACCCCACACTTTCACGACTCAACCACATCGACGATTGGTTGATATTAGCTCAATGCTTTACTGTGGAGCGGAGCTGTTGTACAGTCGCACAAGCATTATGTCAATACGATTATAAAAAGAAAAGACTCGCGCAGTCAGCTCTCGGAAATAAGGGGCTGATTGTGCTTCTCCCCGCTGAAAGCTCCGCTCCCGCCGGGCACGCTGCGAGGAGTGTGTCCGTGCTTGCGAGCTCGCGGTTCGGTCCCGCTATTGATCGCAGGGATCGCACGTGGATCTAGCGGATGGCTTGGAGATGGCTCGCTCTTTCTCCGCCTGCACTCCCTAGATCCAGCGCTCTCTCTCTCTCGAGGCTCAGAAGCCCGCGCTGTGGTTTCTTCCCCCTCTGAGCGAGAGCTAGCTGTTGCGGCTATTTTTCTCAGAGGAGATTGATAATGTTTGTGTGACCAAGTGGATCGCGCGCTGCTGAGGCAATGCCTGTATTACATCATTTTCAGTTTTTGATGTGAATCTTACCACACCAGACCATGTATACTCGTTTGGCTGTTTGGCTTTATTTGATTCTGAAGAATTAAATTAAGTATTTATCTGACCATGAGAAGTTAGATATATCATTTTCGATTTTTGAAATGAGTTTTATCACACCAGACCGTGTTACTCGTCTGGTTGTTTGGCTGCATTTAATTCTGAGGAATTAAATGATGTAGTACTCTGTTGAGGAAGGAGGCCATCGAGGTGGTCCCTCCTAACGTAGAAGAGACCGGGTTCTACAATCGGTACTTCACCGTTCCGAGGAAGGATGGAGGGTGGTGTCCTATTTTAGATCTGTGTAATTTGAACCGCTCAGTCAGGCGACTGAAGTTCAGCACGCTCGCACTTAAACAAGTCGTGTCTCAGATCAAGTCAGAGGACTGGTTTGGCACAATCGATCTAAAAGATGCACATGTCTCCATCCTTCCTCATCACAGGAAGTTCCTGAGGTTTGCTTTTGGGGGCAAACACCGAGTTCTTCCTTTGGCCTTGCAATCTCACCCCACACTTTCACGACTCAACCACATCGACGATTGGTTGATATTAGCTCAATCAGAGTGGATGGCAGTTCGACATCGAGATGTCGTTCTCGCTCACACGAAAAAGCTGGGGTTAAGACTTAACGCTAAGGAAAGTGTGCTTTCTCCAGTACAGAGAACCACTTATCTGGGCGTGGTGTGGGATTCGACCACGATGCAGGCACGTATGTCTCCTCCTCGGATCGAGTCAATCCTTGTCGCGAGAGTGAGAGAATGCCGGTCACTCACTGTCAAGCAGTTCCAGACTGCTGGGTCTGATGGCAGCCGTGTCCAACGTGGTTACTTTTGGCCTGCTGTACATGAGACTCCTACAGTGGTGGCTTAGGACCAAGGGGTTCTCCCTGAGGGGAAACCCGCTTTGCATGCTTGAGGTCACGCTGCGGTGCCTACGTGCCTTAGACATGTGAAGGAAACCTTGGTTCTTATGTCAGGGCCTGGTGCTGGGAGGTCCTGTGGAGCGGCCGCCATCTCACGTGGTGCATAAGTTGACTGGAGATGCTGGCCGTGTTTCTAGCTTTGAAACACTTCCTCCCAGGCCTAAGAGATTGCTATGTGTGGGTGCACACCAACAACACAGCAGTAGTCTTTTATATATGTGGGGGCAGACATCCTGTCGAACGGGCCGAGTATGGTTCTCGGACCTGATTCCTCTCCTCGACGGCACTCCATGGGAGATTCCCTTCAGGAGAGATCTCCTCTCACAGGCAGAGGGCGTGCCCCCGCCTGGAGCTGTGGAAGCTGTGGGTGTGGCCACTGTGGAGGCACAACTCATAGCTTCTGGTCTCTTAACCGAGGTTGTTGAGACCATCCTCCATCCAGAGCTCCCTCTATGAGGAAACTGTACTACTTAGTGCGGAGACCGCCAGCTCGACCCAGCTAACTGCCCATTTGGTACAGTTCTGGAGTTCCTGCAGGCCTGTTTATCCGCAGGGTTGACTCGCACCACCCTAGAGGTCTTTGTGGCGGCCATTTCGGCCTACCACGTCCCCTCTCTGTGGCCATTCAATGGGAAGACACCCTCTTCTTACACGTTTCCTCCACGGTAGGCTGAGGCCGAGGCCTCCGGCCAGAGAAGCTTATGCTAAGTGGTGGATCAGGATGCTATTCCATAGCCTTGAGCCCTCTGATCTCCCCTCTCCTTCGGTGGTCATGGCTCACTCCTCAAGAAGTTGGCCTTCGGGCGGCCCCCGCCTATTTTAGCCATTCCTGGCTCCCTTTTTTTTTTTTTCTCTCGCCTTAGTTGTGCTCTTCCACACTAGGCAGGGATTTGCGAGTCTGGCGGCGTGGGCATTCTCGTTCCCGTAGCGTTTCGACGCAGCTCGAGTTCCTGAAGGGGAATGTCTCCAGGTTACGTATGTAACCATGGTTCCCCGAAGGGAACGAGACGCTGCGTCTCAGGGCCATACTTTCGGCATCCCTGCCAGCGCTTGCTTCACTCCTGAAGCTGACGCCGGTTTCACCGCACGTGCTTTTATACTTCCTGGTCACTACGTCACCCCGCCCGTGACGTCTCGCCCATCCATTGGACTGATTACACATGTGATTCAGAGCGTGGTCACGCTGGAGGTGTTCCCGTAGCGTTTCGACGCAGCGTCTCATTCCCTTTCTTTTTTTGTCAGAACTAAATATTGTTATAAAAACTAGATCAAATTCCAAAAAGATACATTTCTGCATTGCTGCAGTACAGCTACCAGTTTTCCAGTGTCATTAAATTAATAAAAAACATTTTAAAGATCTTCAAGGCCCAAGGTGAACCCAAGTGGTTGAATGAATGAATGAAATGGTGATGATGATGACAATCAATCATTCAAACACAGCTGTCACACTTACAGGTAAGGAACAGTTAGATGTAATTAATTTGGATGTCACAAAATATGTTATTTCTTTTGTTAATGAGCTCTTTTTTTCTTTTCGCTTTGTATATTATGTCAGTATGATTTTTTAAAAAGTATTTTATGCTTATGACTGCATTTATTTGATCAAGTAGAAATATTGTGAAATATTATTACAATTTAAAATAACAGTTTTCCGTCTGAATATATTGTAAAATGTAATTTATCCCTGTGCTGGGGGGAAAAATGTATTCTACATGTCAGGGGATAAACAGGCATAATTAATTAAAAACAGTGCTTTGTTGAGCTTACAAAGTTCCTCTATTATCAGACTGTGCTGAGTTTCTTTAAGTTGCAGAATAAATTCCTCTTCCTGTCATTCCAGTTCAAAATCCAATTCAGTTTCCAGTGGGGCTTAGCCAATTCATTTCAAACTCCTGAACCGAAGGTAATTCTATTCTTAATCTTCTGCTCATCCCTGCATGTGTATCTCTTGTATTGGTGATGACTTGCTCAAGTGTTCTGGCCTTTGTTGTCTTCAGTGCTGTGATAAACTAAGAGGTGTTGTGTGTGACCGTTCTCAAAGAGCTGGTGCAAAGCCCAAGAACACAGTTAGATGTAATGTCTATTCATGCACACTTTTAGAGAGATAATAGAATGAACTGATCACATTAATTTTTTACAGTACATTTACAACACATTCATCTTGCTATTACAGCATTAAGTATAGAATAAGACATCAATGCACGCTAAAGCAAAAGCCAGGTCTTACATAAGCCACTTGGCACAGACCAATTAGGACACGCAGTGAACACTAAATACAAAAGCACATCTCAGGCAAACATTACCATCGTCCGTCTTGAGAAAAGATAAACACGGCGCATTTGGTGAGCGCAGCTTGCTGCCTGATCTGAGAAAAACACTTTGGCTTAAACATAATTCAACGGACTACGATTCAAATATCAGCAAGATCAAAATGTTTAATATCGAGTCCTTCACCAATCAGCCCACAGATTGTCCTGTTGAATGTTTAGGCTGCAGGTGGACTTTAAATGTGTGACAGTTTTGGCATGAATTCTCAGAAAAAAAGGTACAAAAGCTGTCACTGGTGTGCTTTTCAAAAGGGAGTAATTTGTACCAATTTGGTACTAATATGTACACTTTAGGTACTAAAGTACCTAAACCCTAACCCTAATTAAGTCGAGAAGTTGAAGTTTAATGCAGATGATAGCAGTGGCACAGTTTGGCTATATGCAGTAATCAAATAACTTTCTTTATAAATGACTTAAGCCTCTTTTAAAACGTCGCTTGTTTACACTTTGTGGGAAACAAAATAGGGAATTTTTAGTCCAAAATGTTATTCTTGTAGAAAAAGTAGTTGATTCTACGGTGGCCAAGAGAGCTCAGTGTGCAGCACAAAAGCAGTGTTAAGTCGCTGGGGGATACTTGTAGCAATAGCCAACAATACATTGTATGGGTCACAATTATAGATTATTTTTAATGCCAAAAATCATTAGGATATTAAGTAAAGATCATGTTCCATGAAGATATTTAGTAAATCTCCTACCGTAAATATATCAAAACTTAATGTTTGATTAGTAATATGCATTGCTAAGAACTTCATTTGGACAACTTTAAAGATGATTTTCTCAATATTTAGATTTTTTTTGCACCCTCAGATTCCAGATTTTCAAATAGATTCAAATATTGTCCTATCCTAACAAACTAAACATCAATGGAAAGCTTATTTATTCAGCCTTATGGTTTTGTGGTCCAGTATGGAACGATATTCCGGACTATTTTCAAAAGGTATTGCAAATTGTATTTTCAATTGCGTTTTCCATATGTGGACGCATAAATCGAGACATGCAAATGCAATTGCAAATATTGCCTTACCGTTTGCATTTTTGCTTTCGCGAACGCACAGTGACTGCCAAATTTCAAATGAAAAAGCAAAGTCCATTTGCAACTGTATTTCCCATGTCTTAGGAGTTATGAGCCTGTCATATTTAAATACAAATATTAATTGCCACGTCTGCTTTTTCACTCTCGCTGCGTCGCGCATGTAGCCTGCCAAAACTCCAATGGAATCGCAATTCCTTTTGCATTTGAATTTCCGATGTCTGCATGGAAAGCTGCCAATCAATGTGAGGGGGCGGGGCTATACTAGGGGGCGTGTTTGTGTTGGGAGGTGACGTCACTCACAGACGACCGCGCCGAATGCTCTGATCAATGGAGGTAATCGGTAAAGGCTCCGCTAAAGGCAGCTACCAATCAGTTTCGTACCTGTGTGAACGAACAGACAGTGCAACCTTCTTGGCACAATACATAATTCTGTCTTTTTTACCCCAAATGTAGCGATTATCCCCTGCTAACAGCGGGAGCCACAACGGTACGCACAATAGGTCAATATTCACTATGAACCAAACGCTTTCCCCTGTCTCTGCATCTCTCACTGTTTACTCTCACTTACACTTTTAATCCGTAATAGAGAGCGTGTCACACCTGCCTCAAGACCTTTTACCGTTTGCACTCCACTTGATGCACTTAAACAAACAAACAGTGCAAATCTACACGTATTTACCTATTTGCCACCTATATCTTATTCCTATCTAATAGCCTGTGTGCACCTGCCTCAAGATCTCTCAGTCTGTTTACGATCCGATAGATCAGGGTTCCTCAAATCTTGTCCTGGAGGGCCAATGCGCTGCAGAGTTTAGCTCCAACCCTGATCAAACTCACCTACCTGTGATTTTCTAATGACCCTGAAGACACTGATTAGCATGCTCAGGTGTGTTTGATTAGGGTTACAGCTAAACTCTGCAGGAAAGTGGATCTCATGGGCCAGATTTGAAGATCCCTGCAATAGATGCATGTGACAAAACAGAAAATGCTGCTACTCTTACTCTGCCTGCCCCAGATGACACTTCAGCAGTCAGATCTAGCTGCAGCTGTCACAGAACACGCCACAGCCAAGGCAAGATAACATTAAAATCACGTGCATCAATCACGGTGTCCAGTGGCTGTAAATAGTGAGAGATCTTGAGGCAGGCGCAAGGCTTTGGTGCCACATACGGGACGCAAACTCCATAACGGATTAAAACTGTTGAATAAAATATAAAGTAAGGTAGAAAATAAGTATAGATTTGCACTGTCTGTTTGCTTAAGTGCATCAAGTCGCAGCGTGTTGTGCTCTCTCGGCCACCGGATGATTCAGACTTTAAGAAGTAAGAAGAGATTTTTTTAGGACTTTACAATCTTAAAAATAAAGGTGCTTCTTCACAGCGATGCCATAGAAGAACCATTTTGGTTCCACAAAGAACCATTCAGTCAAATAACCATCTCTTTCTTTATAATCTGAAGATCCTTCTTTCGCCACAAAGAAGCTATTGTGAAACAGAAAGGCTCTTTATGGAACCATTTACACAAAAATGGTTCTTCTATGGCATTGTGAAGCACCTTTATTTTTAAGAGTGTAAGACTAACTTGACCTAATCGTCCAGTTGATTAATTTAAAGATCCGTGGAGTCATTTGTTGGCATGAATAATCCATCTATTGGTCCCAGGCTAGGTTTTTACCCACCCTGACAGGACTTATTTTCTCTGCCTCCTCCATCTGAAACACTTTTTGGTTCGTGGCACCTTTTATCCCAGATCCTGTGCTGGATCCAGTGTCATTTGAGCAGACCGAGTTATTACAAAGCCGACTGGTTCTCCTGTGCTCCAACTCCAGACAAGTCCTGGAGTCCTTCACATCGCCGTCGGTGTAAACCCGGTTCCTTCCGCTGAATGCCAAGGGGTTGGAATTGACCACAGGATCCCTCACATCTCCTCTGGATTTCCGTCGCGGTCTGCTCCTCTCCTTCATCGCGTCACAGCAGCACGAATGCGTTCGGCACACCGACTGAAACCCCCTCTTGAAGTTTTCATTGTAGTATCCGTAAATAATCGGGTTGACGCTCGAGTTGGAAAACGCCAGCCAGTGAGCGAATGGGAAGACATAGCCGCTCAACAGATCGAGCATGTCTTCATTCAGACCTCCGTAATCGGTGAGGAGCATCAGAGTCCAGAGAGGCAGCCAGGAAAGCGTGAATAAAAGCGCCACCACACTCAACATCTTAATCACTTTGATCTTCTTTTGGGAAATGAGTGGCCTTCCTTCATGCTGGGCTCCGTGAGACTGTCCGCTTTCATGCTGATCGTTCCCAGAGATCACAGAGGTGGTGTAGAGTTTGATCCCGATGCGTCCGTACATGAGCGTGATCAGGGTGAGGGGAATGAGGTAAATGTGCGCAAACAGGACGGTGGTGTAGAAATGATGCTGAAAATACAGCTGCACATCACAGAAATACATTACAGTTTAAAAAAAATTTGTTATTTCACAATATTACTGTTTGATTTTTACTGTATTTGTAATTGAATAAATGCAGTCTTATAATTATATTATTATAATTAATATATAATATATATATATATTTATATAAAATATAGAAACTGAAATGTGCCTAATTGTTATGAAGATAATGTCACAATACAAAAAAAAGTAGAAACATTAATTATTTCTTATTTCTTTGAATTTGGCTTTTGAAAAGTTTTGACCAGTTTTGTGAGATGCAACCTTGTGAGGACAGCACTGACCTGTCCACTGCGATGGCCACCAGCGTGAACACAGAGGCAGAGACGGACATGCCCTGCACCAGACCACTCATCTTACACACTGTGTTTGTGAACGGCCAACCTTGGAGGAAAAGAAAAAAATATGAAATGACTGACAAGGTAAATTGTGCTACACCTCCTCAATCTTTTCCATGTACACAAGATGCTTGCAAAAACTTCTGCTTGGCAGAAAGATGCAGGGTTTGTTTTTTTCTTACTTCACAACAAGGTCTCCTTGCTGCCCCCATTTTTCCTGACCTTGCCTCACAATACTGAATTTCCTCTAACATTAATAAATCTATTCACTTATACTGCTAATGACTCCGTGGGAAATGATTCACTTATAACAGTAATGACTCAAGTCATTCAGCATACTTATACCATGTGAAATTATCTTTAATAACACTGTGGAGAAGCAAAAATAATATTGCAATGCTATTGGCTATGGACATAATCAAGTTGCATTGACATTTTTATCAGGACAGCAGTTATTTTAGCAATTATTAGCAGTAATGCATTCAAGGAATTCAAGAATTCAAGGTACTAATTTTCTCAGTTTCTCTTGCATTCCCTGGGAAACTACAATCACTGATGCAAATTCCTATACTGGCCAGATGAAGCAGGAATAAACAGACACTTTAGCATTATTCAGATGTTTTTAACCAGGAATTTACTGGGGTATAATGGAGCTGCAATCCGCTGAACTCGTTATGGGAATTACACAAGGACACATAACCATTATCAGGACTCTAACTGGCCATTTTTATTGAATTGCACACATATTATCAGTTTAAATGAGTCCGATGAGTCATTCACTCAATGAACTAAATCCAAATAAACATATGATTCACTTACTTAGCTAAAATCATTGCTTTCAGTCATATCATACTTTAAATGAAACGTACTTAATGCATACTTGAGGTTTATGAAAATTAAACCAGCATAATATTTTTTGGTTGCACTTTATTTTACAGTATGTGTACTTACATACATACAGTGTACCTAAGGGTTAGTAACTACAAGGGTTAGTACTTCAATATTAGTTCCTAGTTATTACCCAGTTATTGTAATTACTATATAATAAGTAGTACATAGTATGTACAGGCGGACAAGGACTGTAAAATAAAGTGCTGCCATTTTTCCTATATTCATTATTTCTTTGATGAATAGAAAGTTCAGTTACACTTTATTTTAAGGTGTGCTTGTTACAGTGTACAGAGTAATGTTACTTTAATTGCATGTACTTACTATATGGTTAGGGATAGGATTAGGGTTACTTGCATGTAATTATGCAGAGTTTATTGTTATTATAATAGTAAAATCATGTTCAAGGACACCTTGAAATAAAGTGTAACCAAAAGTTCAAAAGAACAGCATTAATTTGAAATAGATGTTTTTTGTTTTTTTTGTCAGTGTACAGAGTAATGTTACTTTAATTGCATGTACTTACTATATGGTTAGGGATAGGATTAGGGTTACTTGCATGTAATTATGCAGAGTTTATTGTTATTATAATAGTAAAATCATGTTCAAGGACACCTTGAAATAGTGTAACCAAAAGTTCAAAAGAACAGCATTAATTTGAAATAGATGTTTTTTGTTTTTTTTGCAACAATGTAAAAGTCTGTACTGTAACTTTTTGTTCAATTCCTTCTTCTCTTTTTATTTTTAAACCACTGTGTTGACAGATTCTGTGTGGGCCTATTCCAGTAGCATAATGTGCAGATTTTGGACAGCAAGGATGGGTGGTTTGAAGACACCTTGACATTAAGACATCTGGACTGGACAGAGAAAAAGAAAAACAGAGGCCAGTGACCACTGAGCTCTTGTGTCCTGTGGTCTCTCTGTGAAGCATCAGTAGCCCACAGCGATTCCATGCTTATGAAGAAAGCGACCAATACAGCCAGTTCTGTTCTCACTGGAGGCCATTCATGAGAGAAGGATGCAATCATAGTCCAGAATAAACAATCGTGCTCCTCATCCACTACACAATAGGTATGCACAATGTTTTCAATCAGAAATGATTATTCATTGAGTGCAATGCAATGCAATGTCGCTTTGGATAAAAGCACCTGCCAAATGCATAAATGTACATGTAGCTAAAGAACTTCAGAATAATGAAAGATACTTTTTATCTTGGAGCCCTTTATTATAGAACCTGAAACTGTACTAATGTGGTTTTGCGGTAATTGTGTCCTATACAAGATTTTTGTGTGTTTGCTACTTCAGGAAAAAAGTGTTATTTTTATATCCATTGTAGGAAGTGACCATCTCTAAAGCGATCAGAGATGCTGCATGTGAGCTTATCGCAATGGACACGTTAGTGAGTCACGTACGAAGATGCAGCTCTCAGTTCTCTATAAGAGTGTGCAGGTGTAGCTTTCACAGAGGGTTGATGAAGGAAACATAAAGGACAATGTGCAGTCATTATCGCAAAAATCAACCCAGACAGAGTGATCGGGATTTTGTATTATCCTGAACCATTTTGTGGTAATGACTGTCTAGCTGTGCATTATCCTGCTTATTCTATGGCTACTTAAAGAGACATACTCAAACTATCATCATGGCATTAGAGCTGGTACACCGTTGTCGCTTGCAAAATCAAAATGACGGCGCCGTGAGTGTACACTTACAGATTAAGGGGTGGTGATATTATAATGAGATCTCTTTGCCACGTCACCAAGAGAGCGAAATCAGACGCGCTGGTTTTCTCAGACGCTTGCAGAAAAAGGCTTCCCAAAACAAAGTTACTGGGTTCATCTTTTTCACATTTCCTTGGTTGGTAGATGGACCTTGGACCTGATTATAGCACTTACAACCTGGAAAAGTCAGATTTTCATGATATGTCACCTTTAACTAATCGGACGTGAAGTATTCATTTGAGTTTAAATCTGATTTGGACAGACCACAGAGAACAGGAGTTTTAAAAAGAATGGCCAGTGCTGCCATAGACAATGGTCTGCTGAATGGACCAATCAGAAGTGTTCAAAAAGGTACATAATAAATTTGGATATTATAAACAATGTAACAGCATGAGGGAGAATGTAATCTTTGCAAACAAACAGCTCTTTCAGAGAAAAACAGGTGCATGGAGACATCACTACTAAATATGTTTGCCAAACTAAACAGTATAACATGTGGGTACAGTTTAACAAGAACATTTTGTGTAAACTATATGGGTTGTTATGAAAAAAAGTAACTAACTTTGCTTCACACTAAGCAAATGTATGTTCCTTCAGTCCTAAGTGCACTAGCAGAGATTTAAAGGCCAGTGTCTGCTGTAATGTTTCCAGTGCAAACACCAACATGCAACAGAAAGCTGATGACCACATCACCGCCACCTGCTTTGTTCAGAAAATTGTGTTTATATGCTTTTAAAGCCTTTTAAAGACAGTGCAAGAGAAAAGAAACCACTGGTGGAGCATGAGGGAAAAGACTAGCACACACTAGCTGGCCATCAGTGCATTTTATCTTTTGAATGTTGGTGTGGTGAAGCCTCTAACAAGCTTGCTGAACAGCATCTCCAGCTAAAGGTCATTTATGGGGTATTATGTGCAAGATGTTTTTCTGGTAATTACATTTCCCCTGTCCCTGTTTATTTACAGTTGGCAAGAGGCATGAAAATCCTTCCAGACTGCTAAAAGCAAACATTGCACGAGTGTAAAAAAAGACTTGATGTTTTCCTGGCTGCTGCATCCATTGAATAATCAGAGGTGATTTTATTCACTGCAAAAGTTTTGTGTGGCCCAAGAAAACTATACTACTCACTGTCGCTGGTTTGCATCAGCTCTATATTTTAAAACAACAATGACAAAGAAAGAGATACGTTTTATTTATGGTTAACCTATTAGCAAGAATTTTTGGCAGTACTCTAGAATAGGGAACACTTATTCACTATTAACTACGACTTTTCCCTCAATAAATTCCTAATTTGCTGCTTAGTAATAGTTAAAAATAGTTGTTAAGTTTAGGTATTGGGTAGGATTAGGGATGTAGAATAAAGTCATGTAGAGTAAGTCATGCTTATAGTACTAATAAATGGCTAATATTTCAGTAGTATGCATGCTAATGAGCAACTAGTTAAGAGACCCTAAAATAAAGTGTTACCTAATTTTTTTGATTAGAATTATTAAAAATAGTTTTATTCATATTTACTACATTTCACATTTTAATTTCATTGCATTCAATCCACTTAAATTTGTAAAACTAGTAAACGTAATCCATTAATCCATTGTGTATGTTTTCATCGTATTATATCATTTATTTAATCATATTTTATTATAGCATTCATTCATATTTTTAATTTGTTTTATTTTAATACTTTCAGTTTTTGTATTAATTTTAGCTGAAGTTTTAATCATTTTATTAACCACTTTTGTCATTTTTTTTAATTAATTTTCCTATTTAGCTTTAATTTATTTTTATTTCGGTTTTAGTTTTAGCCAACAACAACAGCATATGCTATAAGGTCCAGTTTGGAGCCCATTGACTTTCATTGTAAGGCAGCTGAAACACTGTTCAAAAATATCTCTTGCAGAAGAAAAACTATCAAGGCCAGGCATGCTCTGCTCCAGAAAGCAGCCTAGTCAACACAGACAACTTTTTGCAAACGTGATAGAAGAAAGTATGTTTTTGTCCTCATTGTATGACAAAGTTAATGCAGTTGCTCAGAACGAGCAAAGACACGTGCCAACCAGCAAAATGTGCTCAGAAAGAGCGTTTGCTGTTCTGACCCAAATCCAATATTTGATTAGAGCCTTTTGTTCTATAGAGCCATTAAGCCCAATAGAAAGAGCAAACATAGGAACTGACATATGTGCTGCTGCCAGTGAATGTCAGAATAGGTCAATGCTGCATGAGTATTAGCACTAGATTTAGAACTGTGGGACTGATGCACAAGCTGTCATAATGCAGTGCATAAGAGCAAGCCGGCCTCGGGTTCAGCGCCGTAATAAGAGAGATCTGCTCTGTGGAGAGATGCTCAACAGGTATGCTTTTTGGCATGAGTGCTGGGGAAGGTTTAAAGACAGGACTGAGACGTTTTTTTCTCATTAATTTTTTTTTTCTGTGTGTTTTACCTGTAATGAGGTTGTCCACCAGGGTTGTCGGGATACAGAAAATGCCCACCAGAAGGTCGCTCACGGCCAGGTTGAGGATGAAGAGGTTGGTGACTGTTCTCATCCGCCGGTTCTCCAGCACAATCAGACACACCAAGCCGTTTCCCACCATGCACAGCAGGAAGATGAAGAGGTAGGCCACGGTCAGGGCGGCAGCCACAGGTAGAGAGTGCTGGTAGTAAGGGTAGTAGATAATAATGGTGTGGTTGGTGACGTTACTGTTGTTTGCGTAATCATTCTGGAGGCTGCTGTTCAAATAGAGTGCGGGAAGCTCTTGCAACATCTCCATTTCTGCTGTGCCTCTTGCTATGCACCTGATGGCGAACACAAATCACACACACACACACACACACACACACCACAGGAGAGCCAATTCAAATCAATACTGTCAAAATGGAGACGAAAAGATGACTTTTCAGTGTAAAATGCATTTGTGCAAAGAATTTGGGCACAGCAGTGCATCAGGCTAATGGGAATGTGCAGTCATTTTCTACAGATGCATCTGATGCGTGCCTAAGAGACTGTTCATTGCTCATTGTTTTGTGTGATTTTATGCATAGTGAGTATAAAACGGTTCATGCTGTTTGTGAAAATGTACGTACTGTATGGACAAAACTTGCTTTATAAAAATACAACATTTGTATTTCCAGAAGAAGTCAACAGCGCTTGCAAGGCAGAAAAAAAATGCATTTTGGACTATAAACACATACATAAACACACACACACACACACATAAAACTCAAACACACACACATTTCTTGAAATTGTGACTCCTTGTCTCGAAACTCTAAACACAAATTCATAACTTCTCACCCAATTCCCCATAATTCCTATTTTCAGGTCAAAAAAACAAACTTCGCCCTCAGACATGACACACAAGCCCTCAGAAACATACACACCACAACACAGTCTACAACACAGTCTTACACACTAATGAGATAAATTCAGAACACTGTTGCAAAAAAGGAAAAGCTCAAACACCAAAGAATTGCATATGAACACAACAGAATATAGAGTCATCTCGCAGTTATGCAAAAATACAGTACATGTAAGAAGTACTGTACTTGGTTACAAATCAGTTCAGCAGTTACTGTATGAGTTTGAGGGTGTGCAATTAGTTCTTCGGTATTTACTGTACATACTGTATATATAAAAAGCTAAAGTTCTCTCATCTGAAGTACTGCTACTGTTCTGTCATTATATTTGATCTGTCAGTAGTATTGAAAGCCTGTAGGCCAGCTGTCCTCATGCACAAGAACATGATCAACTACAGCGCTGTGTATTTCATCAGGAATAAATGTCCTTTGACCCCGTCCCCTTCAGGTTTCTTTTCCCTTCCTCTTCCTCTTTGTCTCACACTAGTAGAATTCATTCTCCAAATCACATAATCAGCTGTGCTCCTTTTTATATCATCCTGAGATTCTGACCTGTGTGTCATCAGTTTAGCTGCTGAATGTTCACACATGGATAAATGTGTGCTGTTTGTGTTCATTTTGTGATTCTTGAGGTAGTTATATTGTGAGTTTGTGTTTTCTAAATGAGAACATGGTTAAACCTGTGCAAAACGATGCCGTTCTTGTGTAGAGTTTAGCTGAAAACACTGAGCAAATTGGAGCGTGTGTGCAAACAGGTGAAATGTGTTAAACGTTTTGAGAAACGTGTCTTTGGTTCAGGAACTGTATGAATAGTTTGGAAAATTGTGCCAAACGAATCAGTTATAGTGTGTTAGCAATCGAGAAAAACTGTAAAACTGCTAGTGGGAAAAGAACTGCAGTGCGAGTATACGTTTAGGTTTTAAAAGGATGGTTTAGATTTTGGTTTTGGTTATACAACACATCGTGTTTAGAATCAGAAGCAAAAAATATGATAAATTACAATTCAGTATGCAAATGATGATGATGTCATTGCTTTCAGTGGTGGAATACTGAACATTCTATGCAAGTTAAAGGCACAATATGTAATTTTCGCCACTAGACCGAAAATTACATAATCCATAATCCAATTCATAAAGCTTCCTCTGTTGTCCTCACCATTCCACTCACATATTTGTTTAGAGCTGTTTTTGCTTGTGCGGTGCAGATTTCTCTCTTGATTCAGACATGACATCTTTTTCACTCTACAAAGCAATCCATTGTGTGCAATACCTCGTGCAGTACAACAACTATCTATACGATCTGCTACGAAAGATCTGTGCAATACTAAATTGTCAATTGATCACTACTAATGCCATTAGTGTGCAAAACAATGCAGCAGTTACTGCTCCTTAATGTACAATACTCAGTACTCCGCATAGCTTTTGTACTTTATACATCACTATGCAGTAGCTGGCTTATTTTGCACTACTGCCTTGACTGTACTTGTTTTGTGTGTATTGTTGTAGGTAATCTTATTTAGACTAAATATATCCTGATTAAATTGGATGCTTAGCTTGCACTAAGCTCTTTGTATAGTGAGAATAAAATCTTGTGAATGTTATGGACAGAGGACTTGTACTATAGTCAGAAGCAACAATTTGAAGTTAAACTCATCATAATGATGGATTTGTTTAATACACACAAGCAGATTTTCACTTCACAAGATGTTAACTGATGGACTGGAGTGCTGTGGAATATTGTGATGTTTTTATCAGCTGTTTGGACTCTCATTCTGACGGCACCCATTCACTGCAGAGCATCCATTGCTGAGACACTGATGCAATGCTACATTTCTCCAGATTCATTCCAAAGAAGAAACAAATTCATCTATATCTTGAATGGCCTATGGGTGAGTAAACTGTCAACTAATTTACATCTTTGGGATGAACTATTCCTTTAAATTAATTAATTGAATCAATTTAATTATGTAGCTGGTGTGTGGTGAGCGCACTGGCGCTGTTGTCCTGTGGCTGCTGTCGCATCATCCAAGTGGATGCTGCACACTGGTGGTGGTTGAGGAGAGACCACCCCACATGATTGTAAAGCGCTTTGGGTGCACAACAATACACAATAAAGCGCTATATAAATGCATAATTCATTCATTCATTCATTTCCTGTTGTGATATTGTGGAGCAGCGGAAGAAAAATAAACGGTTCAGGAATTGACACTGAGTCAGACTTAAAGTGCCCCTATTATGTTATTTGAAAGGTTCATAATTTGGGTTTGGGAGTCCCCAACAACAGGTTTACATGCATGCAAAGTCAAAAAATGCTTTAATTTTCTCATAATATGCAATTATAAGATAGTTCCTATAATATTTCTCAAGGACTTGGAAAAATATCCATATTCAAAACATAATAATCACTTTAATGTAGCTTGTGCCAGCAGTTGTACACAGAAGCCGCTCCGGGCGGATGACGTATGAGGTCGGCGTTGCGCATGCGCCGCTAAGAAGTGATGAACGCAGAAGCGCAGCAGAGAGATCAAAACAAAACAACGGTCTCTAATTAGAAGTACAAAACGAGGATTTGTAAAGAAGAATGTCAGAGGATTTAGATATAAGCCAAGAGGAGACTGGTTTTCCTTTGCTAAAGTAAGGAAACTTTGCTTCCTTTGCTCCTGTTAACAAACGTTGGTTTTCACGAGACGCACCGACGCATGAGACACTTTTTTTATGGATGGGCGCTTTTTATTGAACTTCTTTTGGGCTGATGCATGCAACACCCACTGAGCGGCATTAAACAGCTTGAAAGATCAAAGAAAATTTTGAAAAGGATGACTCGGGGGTGAGTAATTTATGGACTAATTTTCATTTTTGGGTGAACTAACCCTTTAACTGCTGCTTTCTCACTGCTGTCAGGTTTTGTTGTGTTTATTTCGTTATTGGAAGGAAACGCCAAACGCCGCTCAGCTTGACTGATTGCACAGACACTATTGGAAGAGAGCTGAACTGGATGATGACATCACTGAATCATCAATGAATTAACTGAAAAATGACTCTTTGTTATTGTACTCTTGCATTATTGTTTTTTATTGCTGTTTTCAATGACAACAAATAAGAGCTTTTTTTTGTCTTAGCTAGGCTGGAGTTTATTAAATATATGACTTTACACAGAGACATTTGAGATCAGAGTTTCATTCTGGACAAACAAAGGCAGGTTCTGTTGTAAGGCTGCATGTGCGCCTTGTTTATATGACCTTTATATTACTTTTAGAGAGTAAGGACAAGACCCTCATAGCAATCTTCATGTGCACATCCATTACAATGTGCTTGAAACAATAATATTACTTACTCCAACTTCAAATGGCTGGAATTGAAATTAAAGGCTTTTTTAAACCAAGCGCATACTACAACATTAAAGCTTGTTGTTGTGTCATATTTGAAGTGTGCACATTTCAAACCGTTTTGAAATCTGGTTGACCTCTTTTCACCTTTTATGATTTTTTTTAAATGTTTCTTTAAACTTGAAAGCTTCAGTCCTTGATTCATTGTAATTCCATGGCAAAGTGACCAGAATATTTTTCAAAACATCTTGTTCCACAGAAGGAAGAACCTTCAGAACAGCATGAGGGTAAGTAAATGTTCTTTTTTGGGCCTTTGAAAACTGAACAAAATTGCTACAAGTTTTCTCACAAAGCCACAACCATCATGCACTGCTTGACCTTAGTTCAAAGGAGTACTAACACTACAATAGAATGAAAATTGGATTCATGTGTTGACTCAAGCCACCTCTCATCACCTCTGGTCAGAGCCATTTGAGCGACACAAATTATTCGCACATTCATGTGAAAGGAAAGTGTTGTTTCTTGTGAAAAGTGAATTCATTCTCTGGATTTTTTAAGTATTTTGTTTGATCCACTTGTTGCAATTGTCACAAAATTGGCAACCAGAAAGTGAGTTATTTTCTAGGAACAAATGTTTGTATGGTGGTAATTTAATATAATATAATTTCTAAAAGTAAATAATAAATCTGTTGTATTATACTGTAAATTCCAACGGTTTTCAAATTATTTGCATTTACATAAAAGTCACTCCACTTTTTGTATGTTTAAATACAGGGTTTCTGTTGATCAAGTACCTTTCTTTATAAAGCACCTTCCAGATTGTGTAAAAGCAGCTTTTCAGTAATAAACAGGAAAATAGTGTCAATAATGCAAACAAAATTCAATTCTGCTGTAAAGAAGCTCTAAAAAGAGGACAATCACAAACAGTAACTTTTTCAGTTAATGTCAGTTCAGTTCAACTCTCATCCAATAGTATCAATCAAGTCAACAATATTGCCAAGAATTTAGTGGGTCTAAAAAGTCTTAATTCACTCTTCTGCAAATTAAGGCCTATGGCATTCAATGTGGCATGCTGTCACGAATCCTGTCCATGGACTTCCGTTCAATCACCACCAGAGGTCACCCTTCCATTACATTGACTCTCGCACTACACAAACTGTTGCATGTCATCCCGGACTACATATCCCATCATCCATTGCACTGATTGCACACAGCACTGATTGCACACAGCTGTAACCAATCACACATTCACTATATAACACTCACTCAAACAACCATTCACGGCCGAGTATTGTATAGCGTTTATCACTCATAGCGTTAGCTACTCTACGAAGCCATTTCTAGTTCTTAGTTCCAAGTCATAGTTTCGCCCTGCCTGCTTTCCCGTGTTCAGATTCTTGCCTATGTATTTTGTATTATCCTTTCATCTTGCCATTCGGACTATGTTTGCACTTTGCCTGGACTATTGCTCATGTTGTCAGATTTCCCCTCTTGTCAAGCCCTCTGGATATTGTTAGCCGCTGCTCGACCACGCCCGTTTTGGATTACTCTTCTGTCTTGCCCTCAGTATACCTGTTTGTCATTGTCTGACCCATGCCTGTTATGACCACGTCTCTTAATAAAGCCTTGCATATGGATCCGCATGCCTCAGCACTGTTAATTAATATAAATAATCTGTAAAAATGTATATATCTTCTTCAGTATTTGCATCTTGTTTTCCCATTCAAATATTTAAATATTCTTAAATCAAGATAAATTTACAAAATGAAAAATGAAGATGTGAAGTCTGAAACTATTTAAAAAGTCTTAAAATGTCCTTCATAAAACCTGCAGAAAAAAACCTAAGAAAACATGAAATACTACTTTCATATGTTTGTTAATAAAACTGTTATAAAAAAGTCATAAACACTACAAAAGTAATTAAACTAACTTTTCACCCCACCAGTCCTCAGTACACACTTTGTTTAGCTCACAGTTCTCATTGGTTGGTTGGCTTGGTTTGTTGTCCAGTTCAGTAACCATTACTGTATAACTCATTTCTGTTTATGAATTTTTTGAACATTGGATTATTTCAAAGTATACGTTTTGCAAAACTAAAGAGAATATTCAGAGCAAATGACTAACTCTTCTGAGTACTGTTCACCACCTTAATCCCATTACCTTGACTCTGCAGAAAGCAGAGGCAACTTTCGGTAGTTATTCTATGAAAAATACAGTCAAATTTTAAACCAGAACCCCACCGGGAATTCAATTCAAAACGCTTGCATGTGGAAAGGAGGGTAATAGATTTCAGGTGCCTCCAGAGTCTTTAAAGCTTTTCTATGACCGATTTCATTCTCAGAATAATCTGAAGGGATAGCTAAAAAATATATTTTTACATTTTCAGGAGGAGGTAAGAAGAAGCTTGAAATTATGGAGGTGAGAATAATGAATGACCTTGTGTCATCGCTAGAGAAGGTGGTGAGTAGCATTCTCACCTACACTGCGTGTGTGTGTGTGTGTGTACCTGTTTTTCTATTCTGGTGGGGACTTAAACCTGAATACACACAGACTCATGGGGAGTCTCTAAATTGAGGTCCCCATGGGTAAACAAGCTAATAAATCACACAGAATGAATTTTTTTGAAAATCTAAAAATGTAGAAAGTTTCCTGTAAGGGGTAGGTTTAGGCAATAGAATATATGGTCTTGGGCTGCGTTTCCCAAAAGCTTCGTAAGCCTAAGAAGTTCGTAAAAATGATCGTACGACTGATCTTAATATTACGGTCTGTTTCCCAAAATCACCGTAACTTAAGTAGCATTTGAAAACCATCGTAGATCTACGAGTGCTCTGGAGTAATCGTAAAACTCTAAGTCCATCGTAAAAGACAGAGTTATGCGGTCACCTGCAGGACAATCGGCAGATTACACCTTTAACTTTAGTCAAGTGCAATGCGATTATAATATAATATATAAGGATTTGATTGCACTTTATTGTACATTTTATTACTCTTTTTTTATTATTAATTTATAAATGAAATAATTAAAAAGGGCAGAAAAAATTTAAATACACATCTAAATTAAATGACTGAATGGGAATAAAAATTAATAAAAGAAGTAATGTAGGAAATATGCTTCAAAGACTGGGGAAAAAATCTGTCAATGACTTGCTGACGTGCACGAAAACCGCATTTCAATAAACGAGAGTGTACTACAATTACGAGCCATTCTATGAGGTGACATTTCAGCACTTGACAAACGGATAGCGACTCCTAAGTAGCACTTAAAGCACAGCTATGTGCGATTGTGTTAAGTGCTTTTTTTGGAAACGCACGTGAAACAATAACGAACATCATAAAATGACTCGTAGAAAATGCTCTTAAGTGCTAATATATATGTGTGTGTGTGTGTGTGTGTGTGTGTGTGTGTGTGTGTGTGACAAATTTCCACTTTCCTTTCAGGTCAGTGATGGAAAAATTATAATGCCTCATCACATTTAAAATGCCTAACATATAATTTTTTAGTTACTACCAATGCAGATACCAGTGCAGAATTTAATGATGGGGCTGAGATGTTTTTTGTTTAGTTGATTACTAATGAAAATGTACGAGCATGAGCCTTGGTGGTACAATGATACAATGTTGACATTAAAACTGCATATGCCAATTATCTATGCAAATTTAGAGGCTTTTCATCGCTTGAATGCACCCAAATCAAACAGTGACAACTTCAAAATTTGGTGCATGTCATTTACCTGTGTTCTTTTGTGGAAAGTCAGTATAATTATTCTTGGCCAACATCCACACATCCCGTGGAGTTTAGAAGTCTTCTGGATTATGAGCTACTGGCAAGGGATCAAGGCTTGGTTAGTTATCCCTGTTATCCCCTGCTGGTAGAAGCCAGAAATGTCTGGCAACAAAATATGCCGTATCAGTATCTGTGTTTAAAAGAATATGCTAAATGTGTTTTTTTTGTGCTTAATTGTTTGAATGCACACTGCAATTTTAAAGTCTGCCTTTAAAGTTTTTTTTGTGCATTTAATGGTTTACTTATAGAATATCTTTTTAGAGCTATCGCAGAAAGAATATTTTGTGATGTCTAGCAGTATAACAAAGTTGGTATTTGTTGTTCTGCTTTTTGTTTTCTTTGTGTTGATCTGGCTTTGTGTCTTTTATTTTTAATGCTGCCTTGTCTTGGCTATTTTCTGTTCATATTTCCTGATTGTGTCCAACTGAATCTTGTTTTATTAATCCTGTTATCAATTATATACTGTATTATAGCTCTTCATTTTTTTTGTCCAGTCTTGTCTTTGTATGGTTGTAAAGTTTGGTTTCATTTTATTTTAAGGTGTCCTTGTTACAGTGTATTAACTACATGTACTTACTATATGGTTAGGATTAGGTTTAGAATTAGTTGCATGCAATTATGCATAATTTATTGTTATTATAATAGTAAGTACATGTAACAAGGACACTGTATAGTAAGTGTTACCTAAAGTTTGATACTGTAAGTTTTGACATTTGTTTTCACATGATTCACGTATCTCGACTTGAAAATTAAGGTGCAATGAGTTGATAGTGATTCTGTCAACATAATTGAAAAGACATGTAAGGATTAGGGAGAATTTAACTATATGGAAAAAACTTATGAACCCACATTAGAACTAGGGGATACAGGAGACACTGAGACACTAGGAGGAACACAGGAGGTAAGTAATGCAAGAAGTATTTATGCAGGCTGGTAATGAGGTGCTTGATTGGTGACAGGTGCTCAGAACTCAGGTGAGAGGGATCGTTGTGATTGGGTGGTGGCGGAGCCTGGCCGATCTGTTACAGTACCCCCCCCTCCACGGCCCGCTCCTGAGGGCCGAAAACCCTGACGTCGTGGTGGTCTACCTCTGCCCCGAGGTGCCGGCTGATCAGGATGGGCAGCATGGAACTCTGACATTAAGGCGGGGTCCAGTACATCGGTCCTAGGTACCCATGAGCGTTCCTCGGGTCCATATCCTTCCCAGTCCACGAGGTATTCCAGCTGACCACCACAGCGCCGGGACTGCAGAATTTCCTTCACCTTGTATACCGAGCCTTCATCCAGGATCAAGGGAAGAGGGGGTTCCTTCGTCTGGCCAGGCTCTGTGGGGAGAGAGACAGGGTCATGGTGAGGTTTGAGTAGTGATACGTGGAACGAATTCTGTATTGTGAGGGGAGTTGGAGTTTAAGTTACCGGGTTTACTTGCTCCAGGATGGTGAAAGGGCCAACAAATCTGGGACTGAGCTTTTTACAGGGCAGGCGCAGTCTGATGTCCCGAGTCGACAGCCATACCTTCTGCCCTGGTTCATAGGTGGGTGTTTCAGCTCTTCGAAGGTCTGCTGCCGTCTTCTGCCTGCACACTGCCCGTTGGAGATGGTGATGAGCAGCATCCCAGACCCTCTCGCTTTCCCGGAACCAGTAGTCTACCGCCGGAACATCAGAAGGCTCCCCGGACCAGGGGAACAGTGGTGGCTGGAACCCGAGCACGCACTGGAAGGGAGTGAGACCAGTAGAAGGCTGTCGCAGGGAATTCTGGGCATACTCGGCCCAGCCCCGGAACTGGTTCCAGGAATCCTGGTGGCCATGGCAGAAGGTTTGTAAGAATCGCCCCACCTCCTGAATCTTCCTCTCCGTCTGACCATTCGATTGGGGATGGTATCCGGACGAGAGACTTACGGTCACATCTAGGAGGTTAAAGGCATTCCATTCCTTGGAGATAAACTGCGGTCCCCGATCGGAGACAATGTCTTCGGGAAGTCCATAATATCGGAAGACGTGATTGAATAGCCACTCCGCAGTTTCTAGAGCCGTGGGGAGACCTCTGAGGGGCAGAAGGCGACATAACTTCGAGAAGTGGTCAATAATCACCAGGATGCATGTGTTACCTTCAGAGGGGGGCAGGTCAGTGACAAAGTCTACTCCTAGGTGTGACCAGGGGCGATTTGGCACTGGAAGAGGAAGGAGTTTGCCAGATGGTAAATGGCGCGGGCTTTTGGACATGGCACAATCCGGACATCCTTGCACGAACCTTCTCACGTCCCTTGCCATATTGGGCCACCAGAAGCGATCTCATAGCAGCGAGAGGGTGTTGTTGGCCCCTGGATGGCCAGTGCCTCGGGAGGAGTGAGCAGAGTGAATGAGTGGGGTGCGCGGTGTCCGTGGTACGTACTGGCATCCTAGAGGACAGCCCGGCGGATTGTTAGGAGCTGTGTTGGAGGCCACTGAAGGGGAATTCTATTCGATCGGACTGACGATCATCTTTGGTGGGATGATGCTTTCCGGTTCTTCGGGGCCTTCTATGTGACTGTGAATACGCGACAAGGCGT
>NW_015505779.1:589176-589851 GCF_001515645.1 Sinocyclocheilus grahami | reverse complement strand
TAGCAGCGAGAGGGTGTTGTTGGCCCCTGGATGGCCAGTGCCTCGGGAGGAGTGAGCAGAGTGAATGAGTGGGGTGCGCGGTGTCCGTGGTACGTACTGGCATCCTAGAGGACAGCCCGGCGGATTGTTAGGAGCTGTGTTGGAGGCCACTGAAGGGGAATTCTATTCGATCGGACTGACGATCATCTTTGGTGGGATGATGCTTTCCGGTTCTTCGGGGCTTTCTATGTGACTGTGAATACGCGACAAGGCGTCTGCTTTGACGTTTCTGGGACCAGGGCTATAAGTAATGGTAAAATTGAACCTGGTAAAGAATAATGCCCATCGGGCCTGGCGGGGGTTTAAACGTTTTGCCTCACGAAGGTACTGGAGGTTCTTGTGGTCGGTCAGTACGATAAATGGATGGGCTGCCCCCTCCAGCCAATGCCTCCACTCTTCTAGGGCCAGCTTGATGGCAAGGAGTTCTCTTTTGCCGATGTCATAGTTAATTTCCACCGGGCTGAGCTTCCATGAGAAGAAGGCACATGGATGGAGTCTGGCTGGGTTCCCCTGCTGCTGGGACAGCACTGCCCCCACTCCTGTAGTGGAAGCGTCAACTTCCACGATGAATGGGAGGTCGGGATCTGGATGGACTAGGAGTGGGGCGCTAGTGAAGGCTCTCTTGAGGGAGGAGAA
>NW_015505779.1:581333-588808 GCF_001515645.1 Sinocyclocheilus grahami | reverse complement strand
AGTAAGTTGGTGAGGGGGCTGGTGATCCTGCTGTTGCCAAGAATGAAGCGACGGTAAAAATGGGCAAATACCAGGAATTGTTGGAGCTCTTTAATCGTGGTGGGTTCTGGCCAGGAGGTTATAGCTTCCACCTTCCCCTCATCCATCTGGATACCGGTATGGTCAATGTCATACCCCAGGAATTGTACTGTGGGTTGGTGGAAGGTGCACTTTTCAGCCTTGAGGAATAGGTGGTGCTCTCTCAGGCATTGGAGGACCTCCGCAACATGCTGGCGATGTTCGGCCTGGCCCCGGGAATAGAAGAGGATGTCATCTATGTATACAATGACGAACCGATGGAGAAACTCCCGGAGCACCTCGTGCATGAAGTCCTGGAATACGGAGGGGGCATTGGCAAGTCCATAGGGCATGACCAGATACTCGTAGTAGCCAGTAGGGGTCACAAAGGCAGTCTTCCATTCATCCCCCTCACGTATCCGGATGAGGTTATAAGCACTGCGGAGGTCCAACGTAGTGAAGACGGTGGCCCCACGGAGATGCTCCAGGGCACTTGGGATGAGGGGAAGAGGATATCGGAACTTGACTGTGATTTTGTTCAATGCTCTGTAATCGATACAGGGCCTCAAGCCTCCGTCCTTCTTGGCCACGAAGAAGAAGCTTGATGCAGCAGGGGAGTTAGATGGATGGATTTAACCTTGACCCAGCGCCTCCCTGATGTATTCCTCCATGGCCTTCTGCTCAGGAAGCGATCTAGAATAGATTCAGGGAATAGATCTTTCCACAAGGCACTGGCTCACCCAGAATGAGATCGATGGCGCAGTCCACCCGGGAGATGAAGTTTCCTGCTGACCCGGCGTCGATAAGGGCTGATACTGAAATAGAGACATCAGAGGCAGTAAGCATTACACAGGTAGTGAAGGGCTTCATCTTAATAACCCCGGGTCAGATAATCGTTGTTTTTCCACGATCATGGGTTCTGGTTCTGGAGGATAACTGGGCTCTGGTTGGCGGAGGCAGGAGTTTGTGGCATGGACGGGTATGACTGCTAGACAGGACTGCATGCGGCTCGAGCATCGGATGGACAATTACATGAACTTTTCCAATCCAAACGAATCATCATAGGCAGCGAGCTGTAACCGAAGCTGGGGTTCCAGCCCCGGTCTGTAGGTGGTCAGTAGCGCTCTCTCATTCCATCCACTCGCTGCAGCGAGAGTCCTAAACTTCAGTGAGTATTCGGCAATTTACATGGTCCCCTGTTGTAAGTGAAAGAGTTGCTCTCCCACAGCAGCATCTCCGTCTGTCCTTCCAAACACCTCGCGAAAATGCACAAGGAAGTTCTGCAAATCTTGAATGACGGGGCTGGCCTGAGTCCAGATCGTTTCCGCCCATTGCAGTGCAGGTCCTGTTAGCAGGGAGATAATAAAAGTAATTTTAGAGCTGTCGGTGGGATATGAGTGCGGTTGCATCTTAAATGTGAGATTGCACTGGAGGAGAAATCCGTTGCAGTCCTCCGCCAAACCAGAGTAGGGCACCGGTTGGGCCATGGGACTAGCGATGATGGTAGGCAAAGAAGTGCTGGTTGGGATGGAAGAGGTGATGGTGATGGTGATGGTGGCGGTGCCGGTGGAGTGCGTAGCACTCATCGTAGTGCGTTTACGAGCTCCTGGAATGGATTGGGGTGACTCATCTGTGCCGTCGGTGTTGGTCTGGTCTTCTGTTACGGAAGAGGTCTGACACAACAGGTTAGTTTTATACAAAACAGTTTATTTGGTCACAGTGAGTGGTTGAGTCCGGAGGAAGTGAGTGTGAGGGAAAGGTCCGTGAGAGAGTGCAGAGGATATGGAGAGTGGAGTGATCTGAGTATTTTGCTTGATTGAGGCTGGAAGGTATCCGGGGGAAGCACACACCTCAGCGATCCGGGAACTAGGGGATACAGGAGACACTAGGAGGAATACAGGAGGTAAGTAATGCAAGAAGTATTCAAAGGTAACCAGTAGCAAAGTCATTGAGTCCTCTACATGTATACGAGACCGGACAGTGAGGGTGTCTGAGGTGTGTGCTTTTATGCAGGCTGGTAATGAGGTGCTTGATTGGTGACAGGTGCTCAGAACTCAGGTGAGAGGGATCGTTGTGATTGGGTGGTGGTGGAGCCTGGCCGATCTGTTACACATTATGAAAAAGTGATCTTTTCATATATTTTACTTTCCCACAGTACTACAGTTTTATCAATTTCATCATATTTTGCTGTTGTGTGAACTAACACACTACAGCATGCCTTCAGGGAAGGATAAGGATTTTAACCAAAAAGTTCAATGTTGTCAGAACAAGTTATCATATTTCTTCTATATGTATGTATATTATGAAATATATTATAAAATATTATTAAAGAAGTTTCTTATGCTCACAAAGTTTTCTTTCTTTCTTTTGAATATATTTTAACATATAATTCACTCATGTGGTGGCAAAGCTGAATTTTCCGGTCTTTAGTGTCACGTGATCCTTCAGAAAACATTTTAATATGCTCAATTATTTTGGATTATTGTTTGTGCTCAATTATTTATAATGGTTCTTATTATTATAATTGTTGAAAACAGCTTTTGCTACCTAATGTTTTGTGGAATCTGTGATCATTTGTTTCAGTCCAAGTTTAATGGACAGCAATTATTCAAAATAGAACTTTCTTTAATGTTGCCATCAATTTAATGTGTCCTTGCTGATTTACAGTATTATTATAATTTTTTTACCTTTTATTTAAAAAAAAAAATCTTACTAACCTTTTAAATGTTGGTTTGCCACAATTTCCAGAAAATATTAAGCAGCTGTTTTCAACATTGATAATAAGAAATGTTGTTTTAGCAGCAAGTCAGCTTATTAGAATGATTTCTGAAGGATTAGAAAATCCTGAAGAGTAATCGGCTCCTGAAAATTCAGCTTTGCATAACAGGAATAAATTACATTTTAAAATATATGACATTAAAAACAAATTATATTCATATTTCACAGTATTACTGTTTTTACTGTATTTCTGATCAAACAAACGCAGCCTGGGCGAAGATAAGAGTATGTAAATCATTATATACAGTACTGTGTGTGATTGAGTGTGTGTGTGTGTGTGTGTGAGTGTGTGTGTGTGTGTGTGTGTGTGTGTGTGTGTGTGTGTGTGTGTGTGACAGTGAGTGTGTGTGTGTCACTGTGTCCTCTGCGCATAATTTGCAGGTCCATAGTTTATCACTGAGTCATTCTGCAATCCCCTCTGCTTCAGCATCTCCCATATGTGTACAGATTTCTGCTCTAACTATGTGATACTCACAAGATTTGTATAGTAGTCCAAGGAGTCAACGCCAGAATCACACTCAGCATCTCTTAAAAAGCATGGAGTATCTGTTTCCGCTTTATTTTTCTAGTGTTTCAGACATTATGCAGGACACCAGATGGCCATATTATAATGATAGTGGCCAAGGCCTGTATCATATGTTAAAGGAACACTCCACTATTTTTGAAAATAGGCTCATTTTCCAACTCCCCTAGAGTTAAACAGTAGAGTTTTACCGTTTTCGAATCCATTCAGCCGATCTCTGGGTCTGGCGGTAGCACTTTTAGCTGTAGCTTAGCATAGATCATTGAATCTGATTAGACCATTAGCATCTCGCTCAAAAATGACCAAAGAGTTTCTATATTATTCCTATTTAGAACTTGACTCTTCTGTAGTTACATCGTGTACTAAGACCAACGGAAAATGAAAAGTTACGATTTTCTAGGCCGATGATATTACAATGATATTACGCAGCGCCTAAAATAGGCTAACTTCCGTCAACATAACTAACGTGACCACCTGCTTGCACAGGGAGCGTGCTGGGGACTATTTTCAGGCGCTGCGTAATATCATTGCGCCTGCTGCACCCATGGTACGGCAGCAAAGTTCCTTGATTATTACGCCGGAATGAGAGTATAGTTCCCAGCCATATCGGCCGAGAAAATCACAACTTTTCATTTTCTTAGTGTCTTAGTAAACGATATAACTACAGAAGAGTCAAGTTTTAAATAGGAGAAATATAGAAACTCTTTGGTCATTTTTGAGCGAGATGCTAACGGTCTAATCAGATTCAATGATCTATGCTAAGCTACAGCTAAAAGTGCTACCGCCAGACCCAGAGATCGGCTGAATGGATTCGAAAACGGTAAAACTCAACTGTTTAACTCTAGGGGAGTTGGAAAATTTGCCTATTTTCAAAAATAGTGGAGTGTTCCTTTAATGCCACACTTATCTAAGTAATCAGAGACAGTTAACACTTTGGTTTAGATTTTTTTTTAAATTGATGTTGTTTTTCATTTCAAAAACCAACTCCAAGGCCACTTGGAGAGCTACAAAAGCTCTGCTCAAGTATCACTATCTCTTTGCAGCTCTCTCGTCTTTTGATTAGTCTGGCAGATCCTGACTGCGATATCAATTGCAATATAATATATTTCTTTCCTGAGTTCATCTGCTCCCTCCTTCAAAATCAATTCACCAAAGCATAACTCAAGCACATCTGGAAGTACCTTATTCAAACCACAAACTGGATCTAAATTATTATCAAATAATCAGAGGTATTTAGTCTGTCAGGTTGGGACAGCTTCATTTAACAACCTCACTAAACATTTAATTGATGGAGCTCACCTGTTATTAGAAAGTCGTGACAAGTTCTGCCAGCAGGAATACGTGTTTTTGAGTTTATATTCAAAAGAAAGCAAATGTAATATTGCAGAGGCTTTTGTTCTTTTCATTGTACAAAGTGCTTTAGATTGCTCTCTGCAGACTTCACCCAAACGCCACTTTATATCTTAGAGCAACCCATGGAAATGGAATGCGAACACTAATTATGATGGTATGAGGGCTTTGTTATGCCAGTGACTCTAATAACTAAATTACATATTTCATAGGACCCGCATGCTTTATGGTCTGACTGACAGACCTGGAACTCTAACACAAAAATGTCCCCAAATTTGCAATGGATAAAGAGCTTGACACCAGTTTGTGATCCTGTCTGATTCCATTGCTTTTTTCCACACTTCATGCACATATAGTGCATTATGAATCCACTTGCCTATCTGTAATCTGTAAACTAATTGGAGCAGATTATAATAAAAATGTTTTCTAATCTTAAATCCAAGCTACACTCTTAAAAATAAAGGTGCTTCAAAAGGTTCTTCAAGCGATGCCATAGAAGAACCATTTTCGGTTCCACAAAGAAGCATTCAGTCAAAGGTTCTTTAAAGAACCATCTCTTTCTTACCTTTTTATAATCTGAAGAACCTTATTTCGCCACAAAGAACCTTTTGTGAAACAGAAAGGTTCTTCAGATGTTAAAGGTTCTTTATGGAACCATTTAGACAAAAAGGTTATTCTATGGCATCGTGAAGCACCTTTATTTTTAAGAGTGTACTGTAGCAAAAGATAAGAGACAGGAGCAGGAATTTTTGAAAGATGATGTTGAAATATCTCATGTGGAACAGCTATTTCATTAAATATGTAAATATGCAAATATTGCAGGGCTACTAAATCAGACATCAGAGGAAGCTTTCATAACAGGGAATTCAAACCCAAATGCACTAATGACAGCTGCGTTTGCACTGCTAAAGATACAGCAACTATCACTTTGACCGATATTTCTACTTCAGTGTTCATTTGCTCTTCAATACCGGGTCTATACTGATAAATAAAACAATTTAAATGCATCCAACAACAGCCTTGCATGAAAGCAGGCTAACTTATTTTGATGTGATTATGTTGTTATTATTGTGTGAAAAAGCAGCGTTAGCAAAACAGTCATTATAAACGTGTTTGCAGGTACTGGGTCATGAGTTCGATTCCCAGGACACACAAGAACTGATAAAATGTGAATGCAATGCACTGTAGGCAATGAAAACGTCTGCCAAATGCCTATATGTAAATGTAAAAATTAGTTCTGCATATCAGTCAGATAATCAGTACGTATTGGTCATAGTAATATTGCTCAGCTCAAAATACCCTGCTGAAAAAAACAATAGAACCATCACAGAAAATTCTAATGTTTCCACTACAAAAACCATTACAAACCATCAACTTTTAAGGATTGAAACCATTAAAAATGGTTTTCTGTAATGTGTTTTGGGACATGTTCCATTAGGATTTATCGGTTTTAACAAGCCACCAATAGAAGGAGACCAATTACCAGTAGAGACCCACAGGGTCCATTCAGTTTCCATTAAAACCAATACAAGTCCCATTATAACCTGATGGTTTCTATTGTTTTTTATAAACACAATCTATTTAGGTGACTTGCGTTAAAGTTGAGCACACATGCAACTTTCGAATGCATGGCTAGCCGACTGTTCTGCACAAAACCATCAAAGCCCTCTTCATTAATTTAAATGAATGCTCAAACGGAATCTCAAGCCATTAAAAAGAAATGTTACTCGCAATGGATGGCTGTTCTTTGCATTCTTATCTGTACTGTTCCTATTCAAATAAAACCCAAATAAATAAATCAGACAAAAAATATGTAATTATGTATAAAACTTACCTGCAAACGAGGACTTCTCACTCCCGCGCCTTGGTGTTACACTGTAATTAAAGGTCTTTGTGCACCTTTTAACTGCAGCTTTAAAAAAAACACAGAATGTCTTGAATATGTATACAATGGTATTCCTCTGTGGCCACGTTCATAAATGCACTAGTGTGGCTAAGAAAGCTTTAAGGATGGCTGGTGATCACGTCACGTTATTGGCATCTCCGCGGATCCGCTCTGCGCTCCTGGTGAAGCTCTGTGTCAATAAGTAGCGCACAGGAGAAGCCTTTCAATCATATTCACAGCTGAACTCAGCCCCTCCACCGCGCTGTCTCTCTCTCTCGTTCACTGACTCACAGCACTGAGCGAGACAGCTCTGTGTCATCTGCAAACACCAGCAATTCTTTTCAGCTTTTAATTAGTCGTTCAGAACGCTCAATCATGGTCATCCAATCTCATATTCTTATCGCCTTAAAATATTGGACCAAATATTAATTTGGGTAATTCTTTACTTTTCTAATTCTTATTATACAAATATCACAAAAGTAGGAGTGACATTTAAATCATATGCGACCCTGGACCACAAAACCAGTAATAAGGGTCGATTTTTGAAAATTGAGATTTATACAATAAATAAATAAGCTTCCCTTTCATGGGAACTTCGAACTGCGTCCTCTAGGGGTCGCTATGGGGAATGCCGCGTCGTGACCCGTGTCTGAAGCATAGTTTTCGGCTTCATACTTCCTGGATCATGCGGCCATAACACAGGCTTCTGCGGGAGCCTTCGTGTTCATCAGGCCCCCGGTGCATCACTGCAAAAATTTCCTGGACGTCCGGGCTGGGGTTACGCTTTCATGCTACCCTGACTGGTCTACCATATCTGGGTCGCCCTGAGGGGTTTCCCCGATCACCAGGATATCCCCTCTTGCTGAGGCATCGCGCGGGAGG
>NW_015505779.1:557694-580863 GCF_001515645.1 Sinocyclocheilus grahami | reverse complement strand
AGTCGCACCGGTAGTGACGTCATGGCTGTCGCCGGCCAACGAGTTGGTGTTTTTTCAATGTATGCTTCAGACACGGGTCACGACGAGGCGTTCCCCATAGCGACCCCTAGAGGACGCAGTGTCTCGTTCCCTACTCAGGGAACCATGGTTACATAAGTAACCTGAGACGTTTCCATTGATGTATGGTTTGTTAGGATAGGACAATATTTGGCTGAGATACTACTATTTGAAAATCTGGAATCTGAGGGTGCAAAAAAATCTAAATATTGAGAAAATCGCCTTTAAAGTTGTTCAAATTAAGTTCTTAGCAATGCATATTACAAATCAAAAATTAAGTTTTGATATATTTACAAAATATGTTCATGGAACATGATTTTAACTTAATATCCTAATGATTTTTGGCATAAAAGAGAAATGTATAATTTTGACCCATACAATGTATTTTTGGCTATTGCTACAAATATACTCCAGCGACTTAAGACTGCTTTTGTGCTCCAGGGTCACATATAGCCTAGTTATACATCTACACTAGAAAATGATTTGTTCTAAGTTCAGTTCATTTCACTTTGTTCATTTCAAGTCGATAATGATAAGTGAGACAAAGATTAGCTTAGTCCATTAACCCTCTGGCCAGGGGCCTCTGTCATAAAACAAGCTTACCAAATAAGTCAGGCTTATTTCAGTTAGTCAGACTTATTTTCAACCAAATCAGCTGACAATAAGTCAGACTAACTGAAATAAACCTGGCTTATTTGGTAAACTTGTTTTATGAAACAGGCCCCTGGTGATGTTCGGTCCGAAAAACTTTTAGACAAAAAAAAAAAAGTTTAGAAACGTAAACATCGGGGGGAAAAAAATTATACATTAAGTAAGGCAAATTTTTGGAGGCAAAGAACCGCCCGACATGAAGCGGAGGTGCACTTAAAAATGCCTCCGCAAAGTGCATTTAAAATCCTTTAATGCAGGGCTAGTGTAGCAGAGTTAAAAATAACATTAATTAATGATATTCATTGTGTTGAATTACATGAAATTAGAAGGTAAACTAAATAAAATGGTGTTTTGGTGCCCCCTAGTGGTTAATGCATTGCAGACAATCATTATTTTGTCCTTGCGAGCCTACCGTAGTTCAGCAGAAAAATGGCTGACATTGCTGCGGGTAGGCGTGTTTCTCTTCTCTCCTGTTTATTGTCTTAAAACTGTGTTTTAATATGAGTTTTTCCAAATGTAAACGTTTGTAGTGATTATATCAACAAATGTAGAGTGAGTTGGATGAGTTTATATGTCAGATGAAAGCTTTGCCTGTTGAAAAAAACAGCATATGCTGGTTAGGTATGTTTTGACGCCGGGATGCTGGTCCTTTGCTGGTTTAAGCTGGTCCTTTGCCAGCACACGACCAGTTTAAGCCAGCAAAGGACAAGCATAAACCAGCAAAGGACCAGTTTAAACCAGCAAAAGGACCAGCAAAGGACCAGTTTACACCAGCAAAAGGACCAGCAAAGGACCAGTTTACACCAGCAAAAGGACCAGCAAAGGACCAGTTTACACCAGCAAAAGGACCAGCAAAGGACCAGTTTACACCAGCAAAAGGACCAGCAAAGGACCAGTTTACACCAGCAAAAGGACCAGCAAAGGACCAGTTTACACCAGCAAAAGGACCAGCAAAGGACCAGTTTACACCAGCAAAAGGACCAGCAAAGGACCAGTTTACACCAGCAAAAGGACCAGCAAAGGACCAGTTTACACCAGCAAAAGGACCAGCAAAGGACCAGTTTACACCAGCAAAAGGACCAGCAAAGGACCAGTTTACACCAGCAAAAGGACCAGCAAAGGACCAGTTTACACCAGCAAAAGGACCAGCAAAGGACCAGTTTACACCAGCAAAAGGACCAGCAAAGGACCAGTTTACACCAGCAAAAGGACCAGCAAAGGACCAGTTTACACCAGCAAAAGGACCAGCAAAGGACCAGTTTACACCAGCAAAAGGACCAGCAAAGGACCAGTTTACACCAGCAAAAGGACCAGCAAAGGACCAGTTTACACCAGCAAAAGGACCAGCAAAGGACCAGTTTACACCAGCAAAAGGACCAGCAAAGGACCAGTTTACACCAGCAAAAGGACCAGCAAAGGACCAGTTTACACCAGCAAAAGGACCAGCAAAGGACCAGTTTACACCAGCAAAAGGACCAGCAAAGGACCAGTTTACACCAGCAAAAGGACCAGCAAAGGACCAGTTTACACCAGCAAAAGGACCAGCAAAGGACCAGTTTACACCAGCAAAAGGACCAGCAAAGGACCAGTTTACACCAGCAAAAGGACCAGCAAAGGACCAGTTTACACCAGCAAAAGGACCAGCAAAGGACCAGTTTACACCAGCAAAAGGACCAGCAAAGGACCAGTTTACACCAGCAAAAGGACCAGCAAAGGACCAGTTTACACCAGCAAAAGGACCAGCAAAGGACCAGTTTACACCAGCAAAAGGACCAGCAAAGGACCAGTTTACACCAGCAAAAGGACCAGCAAAGGACCAGTTTACACCAGCAAAAGGACCAGCAAAGGACCAGTTTACACCAGCAAAAGGACCAGCAAAGGACCAGTTTACACCAGCAAAAGGACCAGCAAAGGACCAGTTTACACCAGCAAAAGGACCAGCAAAGGACCAGTTTACACCAGCAAAAGGACCAGCAAAGGACCAGTTTACACCAGCAAAAGGACCAGCAAAGGACCAGTTTACACCAGCAAAAGGACCAGCAAAGGACCAGTTTACACCAGCAAAAGGACCAGCAAAGGACCAGTTTACACCAGCAAAAGGACCAGCAAAGGACCAGTTTACACCAGCAAAAGGACCAGCAAAGGACCAGTTTACACCAGCAAAAGGACCAGCAAAGGACCAGTTTACACCAGCAAAAGGACCAGCAAAGGACCAGTTTACACCAGCAAAAGGACCAGCAAAGGACCAGTTTACACCAGCAAAAGGACCAGCAAAGGACCAGTTTACACCAGCAAAAGGACCAGCAAAGGACCAGTTTACACCAGCAAAAGGACCAGCAAAGGACCAGTTTACACCAGCAAAAGGACCAGCAAAGGACCAGTTTACACCAGCAAAAGGACCAGCAAAGGACCAGTTTACACCAGCAAAAGGACCAGCAAAGGACCAGTTTACACCAGCAAAAGGACCAGCAAAGGACCAGTTTACACCAGCAAAAGGACCAGCAAAGGACCAGTTTACACCAGCAAAAGGACCAGCAAAGGACCAGTTTACACCAGCAAAAGGACCAGCAAAGGACCAGTTTACACCAGCAAAAGGACCAGCAAAGGACCAGTTTACACCAGCAAAAGGACCAGCAAAGGACCAGTTTACACCAGCAAAAGGACCAGCAAAGGACCAGTTTACACCAGCAAAAGGACCAGCAAAGGACCAGTTTACACCAGCAAAAGGACCAGCAAAGGACCAGTTTACACCAGCAAAAGGACCAGCAAAGGACCAGTTTACACCAGCAAAAGGACCAGCAAAGGACCAGTTTACACCAGCAAAAGGACCAGCAAAGGACCAGTTTACACCAGCAAAAGGACCAGCAAAGGACCAGTTTACACCAGCAAAAGGACCAGCAAAGGACCAGTTTACACCAGCAAAAGGACCAGCAAAGGACCAGTTTACACCAGCAAAAGGACCAGCAAAGGACCAGTTTACACCAGCAAAAGGACCAGCAAAGGACCAGTTTACACCAGCAAAAGGACCAGCAAAGGACCAGTTTACACCAGCAAAAGGACCAGCAAAGGACCAGTTTACACCAGCAAAAGGACCAGCAAAGGACCAGTTTACACCAGCAAAAGGACCAGCAAAGGACCAGTTTACACCAGCAAAAGGACCAGCAAAGGACCAGTTTACACCAGCAAAAGGACCAGCAAAGGACCAGTTTACACCAGCAAAAGGACCAGCAAAGGACCAGTTTACACCAGCAAAAGGACCAGCAAAGGACCAGTTTACACCAGCAAAAGGACCAGCAAAGGACCAGTTTACACCAGCAAAAGGACCAGCAAAGGACCAGTTTACACCAGCAAAAGGACCAGCAAAGGACCAGTTTACACCAGCAAAAGGACCAGCAAAGGACCAGTTTACACCAGCAAAAGGACCAGCAAAGGACCAGTTTACACCAGCAAAAGGACCAGCAAAGGACCAGTTTACACCAGCAAAAGGACCAGCAAAGGACCAGTTTACACCAGCAAAAGGACCAGCAAAGGACCAGTTTACACCAGCAAAAGGACCAGCAAAGGACCAGTTTACACCAGCAAAAGGACCAGCAAAGGACCAGTTTACACCAGCAAAAGGACCAGCAAAGGACCAGTTTACACCAGCAAAAGGACCAGCAAAGGACCAGTTTACACCAGCAAAAGGACCAGCAAAGGACCAGTTTACACCAGCAAAAGGACCAGCAAAGGACCAGTTTACACCAGCAAAAGGACCAGCAAAGGACCAGTTTACACCAGCAAAAGGACCAGCAAAGGACCAGTTTACACCAGCAAAAGGACCAGCAAAGGACCAGTTTACACCAGCAAAAGGACCAGCAAAGGACCAGTTTACACCAGCAAAAGGACCAGCAAAGGACCAGTTTACACCAGCAAAAGGACCAGCAAAGGACCAGTTTACACCAGCAAAAGGACCAGCAAAGGACCAGTTTACACCAGCAAAAGGACCAGCAAAGGACCAGTTTACACCAGCAAAAGGACCAGCAAAGGACCAGTTTACACCAGCAAAAGGACCAGCAAAGGACCAGTTTACACCAGCAAAAGGACCAGCAAAGGACCAGTTTACACCAGCAAAAGGACCAGCAAAGGACCAGTTTACACCAGCAAAAGGACCAGCAAAGGACCAGTTTACACCAGCAAAAGGACCAGCAAAGGACCAGTTTACACCAGCAAAAGGACCAGCAAAGGACCAGTTTACACCAGCAAAAGGACCAGCAAAGGACCAGTTTACACCAGCAAAAGGACCAGCAAAGGACCAGTTTACACCAGCAAAAGGACCAGCAAAGGACCAGTTTACACCAGCAAAAGGACCAGCAAAGGACCAGTTTACACCAGCAAAAGGACCAGCAAAGGACCAGTTTACACCAGCAAAAGGACCAGCAAAGGACCAGTTTACACCAGCAAAAGGACCAGCAAAGGACCAGTTTACACCAGCAAAAGGACCAGCAAAGGACCAGTTTACACCAGCAAAAGGACCAGCAAAGGACCAGTTTACACCAGCAAAAGGACCAGCAAAGGACCAGTTTACACCAGCAAAAGGACCAGCAAAGGACCAGTTTACACCAGCAAAAGGACCAGCAAAGGACCAGTTTACACCAGCAAAAGGACCAGCAAAGGACCAGTTTAAACCAGCAAAGGATCAGCTTAAACCAGCAAAGGACCAGCACAAACCAGCAAAGGATCAGCTTAAACCAGCATCCCAGCATCAAAACATACTTAAGCAGAATACGCTAGCATTCTGCCCGCTTCAAATCCGACACAGAGAAGAAATAGTGCGGTAAGACCACATTTATTTGAATGAATTATAGCATGTATTTCAATTAATTATCGATCGATCGTTTGAGAGAGCGATGACATCTGAGCGTCTCTCTGCACAAACAATTACTTCAAAAACAGCAATTTTACCATCGTTGCTGGGGAATATAATGTAGTAGCGATATGCTATTTTATTAATGAAAATCACGGGGAAGCATTTACAACAGGTTTGTGTATGTGTGCAGCGCAATCAGCAATCTCGATCTGTTTTATACAGCAGGTTCTACAAGGACATTTACATCACACTCTCTTGTCTCCTATGTTGTCTTGTTTTGGTGCATAAATCTTTTTAGTTTGTAACAAGGATTAGTGATTCATACTCAAAATCCAGGAAAATGTTAGTCATGGAGGATGTGATAAAGTAAAGTTTTCCTGAATTTTGAGCATGCATCACTATTGAATCCTTGTTACAAACTAAAAAGACAAGAGAGGGTGATGTAAATGCCCCTGTAGTATCTGCTGTATAAAAATATGACTTAATAAAGCATTTGTATCCATGATCATCGTTGCATATCATCCAGGAACAGAGCAACACATGGTCAAAGAACAGATGACAGAGAATAACGTCAGTGTAGGTTGCAAAATGTTTATTATGCCACTGATATGGTGGTGAACTTTATTTCATTCATTGCCAGAGGATGACAGTTTTAAAACTTAAAAGGTAGCAGAAGAGCATAAAAATAAATATTTGAAATGGTAGTTAGTTCGGTCTGCACTACTTTTGGAAATCTGTGTAGCTGTAATCATCCAAGTGTTCTGGGATTTTTGGTTTCCCTGTGCAAGTCGAATTGTAAACCTTGCGACAGTCTTATATATAATACATTTATATTTGTTTGTAAAAATGTTTACCTGTTTTTGACCCTGGAGCACAAAACCAGTCAAAAGGGTCAATTTTTTATATTGAGATTTATACATCATCTGAAAGTTGAATAAATAACCTTTCCATTGATGTATGGTTTGTTAGGATAGAACGATATCTGAAAATCTGGAATCTGAGGGTGCAAAAAAATCTAAATATTGAGGAAAATCATCTTTAAAGTTGTCCAAATTAAGTTCTTAGCAATGCATATTACTAATCAAAAATTAAGTTTTGATATATTTACGGTAGGACATTTACTAAATATCTTCATGGAACATGATCTTTACTTAACATCCTAATGATTTTTGGCATAAAAGAGAAATGTATAATTGTGACCCATACAATGTATTGTTGGCTATTGCTACAAATATCCCCCAGCAACTTAACACTGCTTTTGTGCTCCAGGGACACATTTTACAATGGAAACTTGAAAAAAAGAATGAAATTTCAGCAACAGTTTTTTTTGCAGCAGTGTACTGTATCATAGTTTACAGCCAGACAGCAGACAATTCACAATCAGATAACATGGATAATGTTAAACGTGGATCACCACACCAGGCAGTATACAAAAAAAGATGTCCACATTTACAGTATAAAGGTTTATTTTATTTGTTGCATGCAGTGATGTATTAAACAAATGATAACAACTGACCGTTTTAAAGCATTGCAAGCTACAAATGAAGAGCATAAAGAACTGAAATCAATGTCTAGCTGAAGTTAGCTGTGCTTTATCCTAACATTACACAAAGAATGCCTGCTATCATTCAGTCTGCGACGACTGTAAACTAATAAAAACATAAACTGTTATGAAATGTTGAAGCAAATGGAGTTTAGGCATTGTTTTTTTCAATGCTGGAAATATGTTTATCTTTTTGAAGCTGTACTATTAAATATGGAAGCCCGTTTTTGCCACTGAATAAAAAATAAAAAAAGGTAATTGCAACTTTTTAACTCACAATTCTGACTTTTTTTCTCAAGATTGCGTGACATTAAGTGGCAATTCTGAGAAATAAAGTCAGAACGGCAAGATATAAACTCACAATTCTGACACTTTTTTTCTCTCAGAATTGCGAGTTTATATCTCGCAATTCTGACTTTATAACACACAATTGTGAGTTTGTATCACGCAATTATGAGGAAAAAAGTCAGAATTGCGAGTTGAGTTCAAGTTCAAGTTGGCGAGTGCGGCGCCCCCGCGACCGGCTTTGGTTGATAAAGAACACAGCAGGAGTGCTATCTGGAGATATTTTGGATATGAAACAAATGAACATGGAAACCCGAAGGACACTAGCAAGCCAATATGCAAGAGTTGCTACAGAGCAGTGCTAACAAAAGGCGCTAACACCTCTAATTTAGCAAAGCACCTGAAAGACAGACACCCGGATCTATATAAAGAATTTTGAGAGGTAGGTAACTGTTCTCATTTTAACATTACTGAAACATTAACCAAGATGGCCTAGTATTGTTGCTGATATGAGTGTTGTCTCGTTTTTTCACCGTAATTCTTAAAGTTAATAAAATCTGACTGAGGAATCTTAGACAAGTAAATACTTTAACTGTGGTCAAATGTAAATTAACTTGTGCTTATTTAACTTTATTAAAAAAAATATTACTTAAATTCTGCAATTTGTCTTCACGTCGATGCAGTGAGCATTGTTTTCGCGTGTGATGCACACACGTTTGATCTTTGATAATGGTAATACAAATACAATGGATCATGTTAGCTCTGGTCCAATGAAAAAATATTAACAGATAGAACTTTGGATTTTACAGAGGAGCACATTGACATGCTGGTGTTCCTAGCTCAAAATCTGAAAGTTGCAAAACAACTTTAGGATACAGTAATGGGTGTCAATCTCACTCACCTCTGTAGAGAAAATCTGCATATAATTGCAGTAACGGATTCCATTTAATTATTTTGTTTACTAATTTGTTACTTGATGCATAAGATTGCACTGATTTTGTTTTTGCTTGAAGTTTAAGTATCTTTTGTTGATATTGTGATTGGATTTTATTTTATTTGGAAATACAAAAGATTGCACATTTTTTTTTACTTGCACTTTATTGGTTTTTTAATATATGGCAATTTGAGAGGCTTTTGAACAAGTACACTACCTCAAGTCATTTTTGTTCATGTAAAATATACCTCTGTCATGTTCTAGACTTGTTATATTTATCTTTAAATTAAAAAAAAAAATTTTTACCCCCTTAATATTGTGGCAGTTTTTTACTCCGTGGTATCGAAAATGGTATCGAATATCGATATTTTTCAAGGTATCGTATCGAAGTTAGAAATTCCAGTATCGTGACAACACTACTGTGATGTGCACACCCAGGAACTTGGTGCTGCTCACCCTCTCCACAGTCACACCATTGACGGTCAGAGGATATATGCAAGGATATATGCAGTTTATATGCAATCATGAGGAAAACACGTCAGAATTTTGCAATTATGAGAAAAAAAGTTGCAATAACCTATTTTTAATTTTTTATTCAGTGGCAGAAACAGGCTTCCATAATTAAACCTGCTGAGATTCATGTGTGAACTAAAATTCTCAGCTCCATGTGCATGTCCCGGAAATTCATGAATATTCATGTATGGGGCGCCCACTGAAACAGAAATTCTTATTTTGATTTGATTTCAAGTTTTGACTCAGCACAAGCACACCCGTGACTAGAGAATAAGCTATGGAGAATGAATGGATGAAATTAAATTGTAATATTTTTTTTACAGCAATCCACGAGTTTACTTATTTCCGTTCCATTTTGCATAGTATGCTGTAATTAAGTGTTTCAGCGTATTACTGAAAGTTTGCATTGCATTCTTAAATTACAATGCACTCATGCTCATTTGTTAAAAAGTTGCAGTGCAAATGACATCGCATAACACAAATTACTCATCATGCTTGCTGCTCCCAATGTTACACAACACTGAGAAAGAGAGAAAGCATTGTGTGCCCTGCAGACAGCCATGCACTCTGCCCTTTAATTACTCGTTTAGAAACCTCTATATATACGAATGGAATGACCCTTTCACCTTCCATGTGCCTTCAAAATTTCCTCTTTGTTATCCAACCTTTCTAAATTGAAATCTTATTGGATTGTATTATACTTAAGTCTAAAAGCCTGTTTGGCAGATTTCACTGCTTTAAAGGATCAGCGCAGCCACAAAAATCATTTCAGAAGATGCCCTATAGCCACAGTGACCTTGCTTCTTATTTTTGATTGGCACTCAAGATGAATCCCTCCAACTAATTCAACTTTGTCTTTCACCAGAAATTACAAGAAAAGTTTTTCAAGAACTAACATACTTGAGCAACTTGTCTCCTCAGTCCCCAGACGTTTGCAGACTGTTATAAAAAGAAGAGGGGATGCCACACCGTGCTAAACATGGCCTTGTCCCAACTTTTTTGAGATGTGTTGATGCCATGAAATTTAAAATCAACTTATTGATTAAACATTTGATATGTCATCTATGTTGTATTCTGAATAAAATATTGACATTTGAAACTTCCACATCATTGCATTCTGTTTTTATTCACAATTTGTACAGTGTCCCAACTTTTTTGGAATCGGGTTTGTACTTTTCCTTTGCATTACAGCCGTCTGAGCACATTTAAATGTTCAGTTTGTCTCTGTATGGGGGGTCACGGGTTTGATTGTGGTTCTCACTTAGCTCGCTCTGCCAGATAAAGTGCTCGGTGTGCAGTAGCCCTTGCTGACACACTGGTACACTTCTTTCACCTCTTGTTGTTCAAGACAAAGGCACCACACTCAGCAATCACAAAGGTTCTCATTTCTCCTTTTGAAAGGTGAGTCAAAAGAGCACTTATAAAAGCTTTTTCCCCCAAGTCTGTTACACAACAGCAGCCACTCCAGAGATAAACACAGCTATCAGGCAAACTAGCTAATTTAATCAAACTTGACATGAGTAGGTTTTGGTCTGAATCGGCCTTGATTACAGAATTACTGCGTGCAATTAAAATTTAGGGTGATGGCAGCTGACTGTGAAGTCTGAAGCTGCACGCTGTAGTTGTTTTAAAGAGATCACCTCAAAATGAAAATTCATTCCATGGTTTGTTCCAAGCCCCCATGCTGTTATTTTTCATTGAGAACTGGCTGGCCGGTTCAAATGAAGACGGAAGCAGAAGTGGGAATTTTCAGTGAAAAATCACTTTGGTTTGTTCAAATGTTCTTATTCTGTATTCCACAAGGAAAAAAACAAAAAATCATATTTAATGCGTAAGTTAATGCAGGGTTGGGCGATATGAGAGAGAATAAATAATGACAAAATAAATTATGTATGCACTATTCTTTTAACATTTACAATACAAAGCTCTTTTGCAATGGAAATCTTTTCCCTAAAACTAAGCAAAGCTTAGCAAAACTACAGCTTTCCTCTATGGCAGACTGTACTGACATGGCAAAGCATCTACAAATATTTGCTCTGTATTTTACTCCTTTCTTTGAGATTTTGATATGGATTTGGATTTGGATTTGGTGTTTGATTTCATTGTAGTTTCATTATAGTTTGTTTTTCTAGTCATACATAAATATCCACTAATCCACCATGAAAACCAGCTGACAGATGCCTGCTCTAATGATAGAAGTAAAAACGGGCTCTAATCATTTAACATATGAGAACATATGAAGAGTTCAGATGCAAAAGCCTCTAAGTACGTCTGATGTTTTTCTGGCTACTATGTATAGGTTTCTATGTAAGTACTGGTACTTCTGAATGGGTTGAGGCTGGGATTTAGTGCATTTGAAGTGAAAGTACTTGATGAACATATACTGTGTGGAGAGCATTCACTCATTATCATTATCTCATTTTTGACCAAGATGGATTTTAGAGGCTTTTGCATTGGAACTCTTCATATACATTATGAGAGAACTGCATGTTCTCTTGACCATATTCTAGCTATATATGGATTTGACCTGACACATAATGTTATTTGTTACAATGTCCTGTTCTATTGACGCATTGACCCTTAAGTAAATAAAGGACAAAAAATAAACATTCTGCCATCTTATATAGTCACCCTCATGTCATGCTAATCTTCATGCTCCCAAATGCTCAAAGCTCAAAAAAAAAAATGTCGCAAACGGCAATTTATTTTGTTTTTAAATTTTGACTTCTGAAGACTTTGGAATCTAGTTAAAGTACTTGTTGTGCTTTTATGGTCATTTTTGGAGCTTGACAGCACAGAAAAACTGTGGAGAAAATGTTCATTTTTAGGTGAACTATATGTTTAAGTCCTGCTGGAAAGTTCATATGAGTTGGGAAGTTGAAATTATGGCATCAGGTGCGTTCAGATCACTTGATTGGAGCAAGATGCAATGTACAATTTCTACAAAAAATAAGAAATAAAAAAAAATATTTTTTAAACTTCTACAAAATGAACTAAAATGTGTGTTTTTGCTGCTTTTGTTATTCAATTTATTAATGTTTTGTAAATTTAAATCTTTATATATTCTATTGTAGTTGTACAATACTATTGTATTTTGTAGATGCAACGTGGTTTTATTATAGAAGAAATTCATCAAATTTATTGTCAATACAGATGCTTCATCCATTGCATCCAACTCCAGTTCTGAGTTTCCCATTTGTAATTATGTACATACCACCATGACTTGAATGCACCACAACCTTTAAGAAATTAAAGAGAAGAAAGGAATGACGTTAACAGTAGGTAGCGACCATTTCCCTATAAATTGGAATAGAATTAGAACAAGTTGAAAGTGAAGAAAACCCTAGATGGAAACTTAAATCTGTTGACAGGGAAAAAATTCCAAGAAATAAGTGAGACAAGAATGTTAGCAATAGATATATTGGTAGATGTTGATGAATTAAATAAATGTATAAGTGAAGTTATTTACAAAACAGCAACTGATGTAATTGGGAAAAGCACAGGGAAAGGCTCAGGTTAATAAAGAAGTATTAGCTGGTGTGTTTTTGGACATTGAGAAAGCGTACGATATGATGTGGAAGAAAGGACTTTTAATTAAATTGAATAAAATGAATATTAATGGTAGAATGTATGACTGGATTAAGGATTTTTTAATTGATAGAACCATTCAAGTAAGGGTGGGTTCTTCATACTCAAAGATATATGCAATTGAAAATGGTATCCCACAAGGTTCTGTTTGCAGCCCTATATTGTTCAACATAATGATAAATGATATTTTTAATACAGTTGGACCAGGGATTGGAAAGTCTTTATGTGCAGATGATGGTGCTTTATGGAAAAGAGGTAGAAATGTGTCGTATGTAGAAGAAAACATGCAGAATGCTATTAGAGAAGTTGAAATGTGGGCAAGTAATTGGGGATTTCGAATATCAGTGGAAAAAACTCAAATGTGTTTTTCAAAAAAGAAGAAAGCACTGGTTGTTAAGTTAAATTTGTATGAGCAAAAACTGGAGCAAGTATCTGAATTTAGATTTTTAGGTATTTGGATGGATTCAAAGATAACATTTGCAAAACAGATTCAGTAGATAAATGTAAGAGAGGAATGAATGTACTGAGGTGTTTGGCAGGAATAGATTGGGGAGCTCTCTAAAAAGAATATACTGTGCACTTATAAAAGGTCTACATTATGGGAGTATGATTTATGGAACAGCTTCAGCATCTCTGTTAGATAAGGTGAATAGAAAATAAATCAGACATTGAGATTATGCAGTGGAGCATTTAAAACTTCTCCTGTATCAGCTTTACAGGTTGAAATGAATGAGATGCCACTGGAGCTTCGCAGTTCGAAGCTGAAACTGGTGTATTGGGCTACTGTAAAAGGGCATTCAGAAATGCACCCAGTTAAAAGAGTATTAGAAAACTGTTGGGAACATGAATATGTGAATCTAAATAGTTTTGGATGGAAAGCAACTAATGAGGCTCATCAAATTGGAATAAGTAAATATGCTGTTTGCATTACTGTAGTGTTGCCTGTAACACCTCCATGGTTATTCCCAATGCCTGTAGTTGATCTTCAGGTTCTAGTGAGTATACAGTAAATGATAAAAACAGACAAGAATCTAAAGATACAATAGTACATAAATATTTGGATCAGAAGTATATATCAGTAACTCACATATATACAGATGGATCTAAAGATCCTGAAACAGGACACACAGCAGCAGTAATATGGTTCAGGTATAAAATAGCAAAAAGAACATCCTAATCATCTATCAGGTTATACAACAGAAATTATTGCAATATTATTCAGTGGGTTGAAGAGATTAATATACCTGAAGTGGTCATATGTTCACTCTTTTTCAGCATTATCAAGTTTAATGAGTGGTAAATCTTCGACTAGACAAGACATTTTATCAGACATTTTATAAAGTTTGTTCAGAATGCAAACAAGAACAGTTATCTCTTTTGTATGGATACCTGCACATATAGGAATAAAAGGAAATTAACTGGTGGATCAAATAGCAAAACAACATTAAAACATCCAGACATAAGAGTGTAATGTTCCGATGAGTGAATTAGAAATAAAAGGGCTAATTAAAAAAGCGTTAAAAGATATGTGGCAATGTACATGGGATGGTGATGATAAAGGGAATATTTTTGGGAATAGAAAGGAAGACAGCATAATATCTCGTCTTAGAATTGGACACACTGCACTTAATCAATCATTATATATAATAGGAAAACATGAATCTGGACTTTGTGTTAAATGTGATCTTCCTGAAACAGTTGAACATATTTGAGTAAAACGTAAAGGATATGAGAATGAAAGATTACAATTTACAGAAGCACTTCATATGGGAATTAATCAGATTAGCAAACAAAGGTTTGTGTTTTAACTGAAAAATACCTTTCCTTTTTGGATTTTGCTAGACAACAGTAGGCTGATTTAGCTGTTAGAGCAACAGGTGTTGTGTGGTAAGATCTAGCTCTCCTAGTACTTTGTTTTCAGATTCAGCAGTTGGTTTGAGTGGGCCCATGACTGATTATTATATTTTTTTGCTGGTTTGTTTAGACACAGAGGGCTAATTAAAATCTTTCTTGCACACATACAAAACCTATGCAATTATTAGTAAATTGTGTCTGGACTCCACTGAGGACACTTGCTGCTCCACTGGGTCTAATTGGAGCACTTTTCCCATCAGTTTTTCTATTATAGGATGGATTATAAATTATTACAGCAGAATAGAACACCATAACGAAACGTAATTATTTATTAGACAGTGATCCAAATAACATCAACAGTTGAGCCTTAATCGAGATTTGATAGAGATTAGTGCATAACAAGCAACACTGTCAGTAAAGTTACAACTGATGTGATAGTCTTAGCTTTGAATCTGATCTTTAATTGGAGCTCCATGCATGTTTTCGTAGGGTTGCAAAAAGGTGGAAAATTTCCAGTAAATTTAGGAAATATTCCAGAAATTTTGGAAACTTTGCAGGATTTTTTGGAATCTTCCAGGGATTTTTGGAAAGTTTCCGGAAATGTACCACTTAGTGCCAGTATGTAAATCCTGTTCATTAGAACTAAACACTATGTGTCAAAATCAGCTATTTGTTATTTTTATACTGTGATGCAAAGAAGCACCAATTCATAACATCTCAACATTGGTTCAGAGCTCTGTGTAACAAATACACTCCCAGTGTGCTATATATTAAGATATCTAAAGCGAAATGGCTTATTGTAAACAGGTTAGGAATATGAGTTTGAATAAGAGATGGGAGAATTTTCATTTTTGGAGCGAATGAATACTTCAAGAGGTTAATTCATTATGAAAATACTACACGCTAAAAAAATGCTGGGTTATTTCAATCCAACTTTGGGTCAAATTTGGACTAACCCAACTTTTGGGTTAAAAATTGAATGTCAAAATTTAACCCAATGGTTGGGTTAGTCCATATTGGACCCAAAGTTGGGTTGAAATAACCCAGCATTTTTTAGAGTGTAGGAGTGTAACGCGGTACACAAACATGACGGTTCGGTACATACCTTTGTTTTGACGCCAGGGTTCGGTATGGTTTCGGTGGTTTACTTAATAAATGGCTCTTGCTTTAAATATATGCAATAATAATAAAAAAGCCTCAGCTTTTGCTCTAAACTATTTTGCATTACTATATGGTTTCTAACAACAGAGCCCAAACTTAAATTGAATAACTATTTATTTTTAAATATAATAATCAACACTCAACTGAAAAATCGATTGCAGACATGTAATAATGCAGTTTTTAAACTAACTTCTGTATTACAAAATTTCTATTTGTTGTTGAAATATGTGCATTTACACATTGGCTGTCATAACTCGTTTCATAACAGATTTAATTAAACATACATTAAATAACTAACACATCCCTAACAGGTAAAGTAAAATATAATAAGTATATAGTCTCTAGACTTAATTTCTCTAGCGATCTAACGAGCTGTTGATGACTTGCCTGAGATAAATGAAATGCTACGTGACATTTTGTTTACAAGCTGTTAAATTATTGACGTCTTTCCATGGTTGAAGCACAGAGTGAGCGATTACATGAGGGATGAGATGTTAATTCATGTTTATTTCACGTTAAAACCAGTAGTAAAGAGGAAGAGATTTACCAAAAGATGTTTGGTACGAATACGAGCACCCCTAAAAAATACATTTATCCCAGTAGTCCCACATCTTTTTGCCACATGGGAAGGGACTAGCATGCTTTGCTTGTGACACAATCACTTAGACACTTCACTAGAGTCCTACAAAAGAACAGCAGACTGAAAATGGATCTTAAGTGGCTAAAGATGGAGGAATCAAGATGACTGAACGGGAGTCTGATTACAGCATCAGGATTTGTTAACAGCAGTATAATACATTGTCAATCAGCATGTTTGAGACGTCTAAGCTGTTAAACTGGATCCAGAGAGCTGGTGATAATGTAATCACAAGCTTTACATGCTGTGCTCTTCATTCTCCAAAGCAGCTTTTCGTTTTTGTTTCTTGCAGAATAATATGGTGAATATGAGGATGTCTTACCTCTGTTGATCATGTACTGTGAATCTACAATTATAATTTTTGATATCAATTACAAATTCATGTTTGTTTTTCATCCAGTAAATAAATATAATATATTTAGTTAGTTAGCTTGAATAATACCACAGTCTTTGATAATTCGTGGGTTTGTCTGCTTCGTATTTTGTGGTTTAGTTCAAAGATGTTCTTGGATGTTCAGCCCGTTTGAAGGCTTGTGATAATCATATTACAATTCTTTAGAAATATATATATATTTTTTTTTAATCAGTCTGCGGCGATTAAGTGGGACTACAAGACTTTCTTTAGCTTTGGTTGTAGTGTTAATCAAACTGTATTTGACTTGGTAAAGGGAAAAGGTTTATCTTTAATTCAAGTTGTTTTCTGATTGCTAATTCTAGGTTCAAAGTCTTTTTCTCAAGTTTTAAACTGTGCTGGAAAACAGGTAGCACTGAAATGCGACATCAGTTCCAGCATGAATATTTAATGGTGAAGCATTAGAAGTTACACTTCTGTACAATGTTTTTTGAGTCACAGAACCTAAGAAATGTCTGTGAGTCTGCATACATAAAAATCATATTGCATCGTGAGTTGAGTGAATCCCTAGCTTCTGGCATGCATTGCAGTATGACTATAGTATTGGTCAAAAGTTTTTGAATTTGTGTAATGTTTTTTTTTTTAAAGAAGTGGATGCTGCACACTGGTGGTGGCTGAGGAGAGACCCCCCCCCCCCACATGATTGTAAAGCGCTTTGGGTGTACAACAACAATACATAATAAAGCGCTATATAAATGCATCATTCATTGATTCAAGTCTCTTCTGCTCACCAAGTCTGCGTTTATTTGACCCAAAGTATAGCAAAAATAGTAAAATTTTGAAATATTTTTACTATTTAAAATAACAGTTTTCTATTTGAATATAGTTTAAAATGTAATTTATTCCTGTGATTTCAAAGCTGAATTTTTAATATCATTAACCCTCCAGAAATCATTTTAATATTCTGATTTGCTGCAAAAAAACACTTTTTCATGTGACTCTGAAGACTGGAGTAATGATGCTGAAAATTCAGCTTTGATCACAGAAATAAATTACATTTGAAAATATATTAAAGTAGAAAGCAGTTATTGTAAATAGTAAAAATATTTCACAATATTACTGCTTTTGCTGTATTTTGGATCAAATAAATGCAGGCTTGGTGAGCAGAAGAGAATTCTTAAAAAAAAAATCTTACTGTTCGAAAACTTTTGACTGGTAGCGTATATTACAGTATGTAGTTATTGTTATAGGCTTATTGTTTTGCCTTGTGCTGACTTTATGCTGTTGTTGTTTTTGTTATTATCACTGTTATTTGTTGGTTGTGTGGTGATGTTAAAGGTAAAGTAAAGTTATTGATTATCACTGTGATTCATCTTTGTCAGTTAAAGGCAGAGTATGTGATTTGATTCAAAAATATGTTTTTGTAATGCTGGTTGAAAGTCTCTTCACATCCCAATCGCTATCACTAATTTAAATGGTCTAAATGTATTTATATTGTATGTATAACTCTGCACAGCCTGTTCGTGCAGACATGAAACTGGAAGGTGTTAATATAGTAATATTATGCGCTTTGTACACGGATGTTTTCTCACAGGTGCATGAGACATGATCTAATCTGACAGCGTTGCATTTGTCTCTCATCACGTCGCTGGTTATCCTCTGCTCTGTCTGAGCGCAGTCATGTGTTTTGGAGAGTGATTTGCAGGGAGGGTGGGATCTTATGCATTCAAAGCTAGCTTGCTATTGCTAACCTCTCCCAAATCACTTACTATTAAGTTTAGGGATCTATAAAATGTTCCTCTAATTCAAACAGTAGAGCATGGTGTTAGAAATGCAAGGGTTAATTTGGAAGGAATGCATGAAATTATAAAATGTATAGCTTGAATGCAAATGTATACCCTGTCAAAGGTTTGAAATAATTATTTTTTTATGATATATTTATGCTCACCAATTTGTTAGGATGGTTCTTCCTATTATTCCCTCCATCTTAAAATGAATGCATTCATCATCAAACAGGTGGGTGTAGTTGTTGATCTGAAGGAATCAGTGACAGCAAATCATAAATGGCACAAATTACATGAACTAATAATCACTAGCTGCTGAGGCTTGTTTGCTTTTAATCCAAATGTTTTCATTATTGCAGTCCTTGCCCTGAATTAATACATTTTAATTTTTTTATTTATTTTTTGAATTAACATTTTTAATTGATTCTCATACATACTGTATTATGGCATAAAGCAGAATATATTTGTACAGAAGCAGCCGTTTTACTTGATTATTAACAACTTGTTCCGGCGCTGATTATTGCGCAGCGCTGACCTCATACATCATCCGCCCGGAACTGCTTCCATGTACAACTGTTGATGCAAGCAATATGGATATTTTTCTAACAAAAACACATCGATTCGCTACAGGAGGTCTTTGTTCACCCCCCGGAGCCATGTGAGACACTTTTTTATGGATGGGCGCTTTTTATTTCACTTCTTTTGGACTGATGCATTCAACACCCGCTGAGTGCCATGAAACAGCTTGAAATATCAAAGACAATGTTTAATATAAATCTGACTGGATTCGTCTGAAAGAAGAAAGTCATATACACCTAGGATGACTTGAGGGTGAGTAATTTATGGGCTAATTTTCATTTTTGGGTGAACTAACCCTTTAATTGGGGATGATTAGCAGAGGCTAATTGGTGAGAGCTGACAGCTGACCCTTCAGGCTTATTCCTGGTGAGGGGAAAAAACGTGGCTCTGAGTTGTCTGTGGTGATATGCCTCAGAGACACTTGTATCTGTAATGAAAATACAAATGAAAAAAGGGATTACAGAGTCCACAGGGAAGTGTGGAATAGAAAGGGTTTGTTGATCTTAGTGGGAGGTGGAAAGTGAAGCTTAGACTTTGCACAGCTTGTCCATGAAGAGTTAATAATAATAATGAGATTGAGACTTGCCCAAGGGCTATACTTGAATTGTACCGATTTAAACCTTAAATGAATGAATGAATAAATAAAAATTGTGTTAAGAATTCTGTATGTGCAAAAAATGCCTTATGAAGGTATTTATTTTAAATATTGTATGTTATTAATATTATTATTAAATACATCCTTTGAGGCAGACAATATTGCCCTTAAACTGATTTTCCTCTTTACTTTACACATTTTAATCTCTAGCCAGAGGATTTTACACTCAACATTGTCTGTAAAATGTTTTTAGTCTGCCCATTTTTACTAAAAAATATATATTTTTTTTCATCAGGACAAACTTTGAGGGTCTTATTTTGTAAGATGGTCTTATTTTATTGTTTGTTGAAGGCTGAATCTGCCATTTAATAGCCTGTGAAGCCAATATGGCAATACATTTAAACACAACCAGCCAAAGATGATTTCAAATTAGGAATGGGGAAACAAACACTATTGTAGAGGATATTCCCCATTCTTAATTTGAAATGATCTTTGGCTGGTTTTGTTTCAATGTATTGCCATATGGGCTTCACAGGCTATTATTACAAAGAGGGAGAGATGCCAGGAGTCAGGATCCGGTTGGTTAACATGGTCCAGTTTGCCCCTGCTGGAACATTTTGTAACTACACCCTCTAGCAGAAAAGAGCATCTTTCTCCTTAAAAGTGTGAAGTGTGCTTAAATGCCAAAGCTCAGCATATGAGGAAATAGCACTGTATTCTTGAGCTGCCTTCAGTGTCGTCATGATGTAATATTCCTGCGGCTTTAATTAGACACATTTAAGAGGCAAAGATGTCAGATTTCAAATCTCGTATTTCCGTTGGGTCCTGTGCCAGCTGAGAAATTACCATTGGAATAAAAGGGAATGCTAACAGCTTGCTTTTTCCAAGTAATATACACCTCGTTTGAAGCTGAATTCAGCTCAACTAGGACAACCATCTGCCTCTATCTGATTTGGGAGACAAATAATACATTACCAGTCATGCAGTTCTGATTTTGTTAAGTCTATGCTACACATCATCACTCTGCAAAGAACACAGAAATCATCTCAAATCAGCCGTTATGATGGACTAGTATTAATTTATGGCTGTGAAAAATGTTGTAGACAAAGATTATTAGAGTATGCTTTATAAGAAAAAAAACACTTATTAAAATGTTCATGTTTACTTCAATTTGTTGCTTTGTCATTTGTTTTCTGGCGAATTTGAAATTTACTAGGAAATCCTGAGTGAAAATTGTTTCAAAGTAAATCCCACACCAAATGTTTTTCAGTTTCGAGTAACAGTGTTCCTGAAAAGTATGTGCATATTCATACAGTAAGGCATCTTGGCAGTTTGTTAGTGCTCTCTTGTCAGTGTTTGCCCAGTATTTGCTCAGCTTCATGTAGAGTGAAAATGCACAGAGGGACAAATCAAGATGAGAATTTATTAGCTTTCCTTCCTTTATGATGGAAATATTATTTTCCTGTGAATCCTATAGAGCAAACCATATATGTAGAGTTGCACAATGTTGATTATAACAACAGGAACAATCTTGATCCATGCAACAGGTGCACAGGTAATGTAAACCAATGAAAGAGAATGTTTTCACAAAAGTGGCTATGGAGACACTGAATGAGCGATGAATTATGCATTAAGTTTTACTCTTAGGACCTTACTAACAAGATAATGGTGTGAAGGTTATGGCACACTGCTGCAGAGTGGCAGCCTTTAGGGAAATGTATTCTCTCCAACTGAGAAGAACACCAGTCAAACATTTACATACTGGGCTGAAAGAAAGGGGAGGAAAACATTCAATGAAAATGAATTAGATCAAAGGCGCAAACTGCTTTTAAAATATTGTGAACTATTTTTGGTCAGCTTATAATTGTCTGTTGTGGACTGGTGTTTCCTTGTTTTACCCCGTCTTATTTCCTTTTTTGGTCTTGTTTCCTGTTCCTGTCTTCATTTGGTTCCAGTTGTGTTTTTCCTCATGTCGTCATGTTCATTAATTCTAGGTGTTCCCTCATTAGTTTCCTTGTCTACTTAAGCCCTGTGTTTCTCTGTGTCTAGCGTCGGCTGTTAAATGTCATCCTTGAGTTCCTGTGTTAATAAACCCTTGCTTGTTGGATTAAAGTCTCAATCGAAGTATTCTCCTGCATCTCCTCATTTCTTCTCCAGTGAATCGTGACAATAATAATGTCACTGGATAGCAGTTTTAAACAGCAAGGCTATTCATAGCAATAGTAAAAGCATTTGAAAAACATGAACAAGATTGCACACATCTAGAAAGGTGGATGGAAGTTCAAAACATTTATCAAACAAAATAAAAATCAAAGTGTTCAAAAAAAGTTGAAAGGGTCGGTCTGTCTGTCTGTCGTTCTATCTATCGTTCTATCTATCTGTCAGTCTGTCTGTCGTTCTATCTGTCTGTCTGTCTGTCGTTCTATCTACCTATCTATCTGTCTGTCTATCGCTCTATCTATCTGTCTGTCGTTCTATCTATCTATCTATCTGTCTGTCTGTCTGTCGTTCTATCTATCTATCTATCTATCTATCTATCTATCTATCTATCTATCTATCTATCTATCTATCTGTCTGTCTGTCGTTCTATCTGTCTATCTATCTATCTGTCTGTCTGTCGTTCTATCTATCTATCGGTCGGTCTGTCATTCTATCTATCTATCGGTCTGTCGTTCTATCTATCTATCTATCTGTCGGTCTGTCTGTCTATTTATCTATCTGTTGTTCTGTCTGTCTGTCTGTCTATCTGTCTGTCTGTCTGTCTGTCTGTCTGTCTGTCTGTCTGTCTGTCTGTCTGTCTGTCTATCTATCTATCTATCTATCTATCTATCTATCTATCTATCTATCTATCGTTCTATCTTTCTATCTGTCGTTCTGTCTGTCTTTCTGTCTATCTATCTATCTATCTATCTATCTATCTATCTGTCTGTCTGTCTGTCTGTCTGTCTGTCGTTCTATCTGTCTGTCTGTCTGTCGTTCTATCTATCTGTCTGTCTTCCCCCCCGAGTCTCAGGTTCCTAGGCCTCGGCCCTGGCGAGATATAGCCGGTCAAAGTCTCAACTTTGGGGGGCGCTATCCCCGGCCACCAGCGGGCTATCGACTCGGGGTGGGCGGCATCGAACAGGAGGCCTCGGGGTCTATCTTCACCCCGAGTTTTAGGTTCCTAGGCCTCGGCCTCGGCGAGATATAGCCGGTCAAAGTCTCAACTTTGGGGGGCGCTATCCCCGGCCACCAGCGGGCTATCGACTCGGGGTGGGCGGCATCGAACAGGAGGCCTCGGGGTCTATCTTCACCCCGAGTTTTAGGTTCCTAGGCCTCGGCCTCGGCGAGATATAGCCGGTCAAATTCTCAAATTTGGGGGTCGCTTCCTCCGGCCACCGGGGGGCTATCGACTCGGGGCAGGAGGCTTCGGATAGGGGGCCTTGGTGTCTACCTTCACCCCAAGTTTCGAGTTCCTAGGCCTCGGCCTCGGTAAGATATAGCCGGTCAAAATCTCAACTTTGGGGGGCGCAATTTATAGATAGATAGATAGATAGATAGATAGATAGATAGACAGACAGACAGACAGAACGACAGACAGATAGAAAGATAGAAAGAAAGAACGACAGACAGACAGACAGACAGAGAGATAGATAGATAGAACGACAGATAGATAGAACAACAGACAGATAGATAGAATGACAGATGAATAGACAGACAGACAGACAGACAGACAGATAGAATGATAGATAGACAGAATGACAGACAGACAGACAGACAGATAGATAGATAGAACGACAGACAGAAAGAT
>NW_015505779.1:516917-557559 GCF_001515645.1 Sinocyclocheilus grahami | reverse complement strand
TAGATAGATAGATAGATAGATAGATAGATAGATAGATAGATAGGACAGACCGACCGACCGACGACATAGATAGATAGATAGATAGATAGATAGATAGAACGACAGACAGACAGATAGATAGATAGATAGAATGACAGACAGAACGATAGACAGATAGAACGACAGACAGACAGATAGATAGAACGATAGACAGATAGAATGACAGACAGACAGATAGATAGATAGATAGATAGATAGATAGATAGATAGATAGATAGATAGATAGATAGATAGATAGATAGATAGATAGACAGATAGAACGACAGACAGATATATAGATAGAACGACAGAGAGATAGATAGATAGATAGAACGACAGATAGATAAATAGACAGACAGACCGACCGACCGACAGATAGATAGATAGAACGACCGATAGATAGATAGAACGACATATAGATAGATAGATAGATAGATAGACAGATAGACAGATAGAACAACAGACAGACAGACAGAACGACAGACAGACAGACTGTTCTATCTATATGTCTGTCTGTCTACCTATCGATCTATCGGCCGTTCTGTCGCTCTATCTATCTGTCTGTCTGTCGTTCTGTCTGTCTATCTATCTATCTATCTATCTATCTATCTATCTATCTATCTATCTATCTATCTATCTGTCTGTCTGTCATTCTATCTATCGTTCTATCTATCGGTCGTTCTGTCGTTCTATCTATCTATCTGTCTATCGGTCATTCTGTCGTTCTATCTATCTATCTGTCTGTCTATCTGTCTATTTATCGTTCTATCTGTCTGTTTGTCTGTCGTTCTTTCTGTCTGTCTGTCTGTCGTTCTATCTATCTATCTGTCTTTCGTTCTGTCTGTCTGTATGTCTGTCTGACTGTTGTTCTATCAGTCTATCTATCTGTCTATCGTTCTATCTATATGTCTGTCGTTCTATCTATCGATCTATCGGTCTTTCTGTCGTTCTAACTATCTGTCTATCTATCTATCTATCTATCTAACTATCTGTCTATCTATCTGTCTGTCGTTCTGTCTATCTATCGATCTATCGATCTATCGATCTATCGGTCGTTCTGTCGTTCTATCTGTCTGTCTGTCATTCTGTCTGTCTGTCTATCTATCTATAGGTCTGTCTATCGTTTTTATCTATCTATCTTTCTATCTGTCTGTCTGTCGTTCTATCGTTCTATCTGTCTGTCTGTCTGTCTGTCGTTCTATCAATCTATCGTTCTGTCTGTCTATCGTTCTATCGGTCGTTCTGTCGTTCTATCTATCTATCTGTCGTTCTGTTGATCTGTCTGTCTATCTATCGTTCTATATATCTATCGTTCTATCTATCGTTTTTATCTATCTATCTTTCTATCTGTCTGTCTGTCGTTCTATCGTTCTATCTGTCTGTCTGTCTGTCTGTCGTTCTATCAATCTATCGTTCTGTCTGTCTATCGTTCTATCGGTCGTTCTGTCGTTCTATCTATCTATCTGTCTGTCTATCTATCGTTCTATATATCTATCGTTCTATCTATCGTTTTATCTATCTATCATTTTTGTCTATCTATCTGTCTATCTATCGTTCTATCTGTCTGTCTGTCGTTCTATCGTTCTATCTGTCTGTCTGTCGTTCTATCAATCTATCGTTCTGTCTGTCTATCATTCTGTCTATCTATTGTTCTATCAATCTATCTTTCTATCTGTCTATCGTTCTGTCTATCTATTGTTCTGTCTATCGTTCTATCGGTCGTTCTATCTATCTATCTGTCGTTCTGTTGATCTGTCTGTCTATCTATCGTTCTATATATCTATCGTTCTATCTATCGTTTTATCCATCTATCGTTTTTATCTATCTATCTTTCTATCTGTCTATCTATCGTTCTATCTGTCTATCGTTCTGTCTATCTATTGTTCTATCTGTCTATCTTTCTATCTGTCTATCGTTCTGTCTATCTATCGTTCTGTCTATTGTTCTGTCTATCGTTGTGGTTCAGTTTTTTCATATTAGTACTCTCAAAAGCTGTACTTTTAAATATACAAAATGAAATATTAATTATGCAAGACTGAAGCATTTGTCTCCTTTTAATGTGTGCAACAATAAAAATCCTTTTTCTGCTGTGAAACTTCTGGGCTCACAACCAGTTTGACAGGTCTTACAACCTTTTATGATTGACAGTCATTTTTCAATTTTATTAAAGACTAGCTCAGGCTCGGGTCAGTGCGCTGAAAGGAAAAATCAAGGACATTGATGCATTTGTTCTTCAAACACGGACAACTCGTTAAAATGGTGCACTTGAGGTTGTTATGAATGAATGAGTTGAATTTCTTTTAGCTTCACATTTCTTTCTGACAAACAGCAGATTCTCAAGAAACTTGAGCTTCTTTGCTGCATCTGTTCATTGTATTAGAGATTGTTTAGCGCTTACGAAGGCTGTAGGGCTGTGAATCTTTGGGTTATCGATTCGATTCACGATTCATAGGTTTTCTATTAGATTCAAGAACGATTTTTGCTAATTCAGAACGATTCGATTCTGCATTCTTTAAGTGCATTCACAGGATTATTTAAATGCTTCCCCTAAATTCTTTAAATACTTAGTCAGGGGGCAAATTACACAGCAGCCTTTATAATTACAGAACCATAGGTTAGAGAAAAACACACTTTTGTCCATTGTTAGATGCTAGTTTAATGATGCATGGCATGACATGGCATATGTAGAAATTGATGTAAGCCAAGATTTAATAAAAGAGCATTATGAGTATTAAAGAGTATTATGTATATGCTAAAATTGTCACACCAGGGGCATAGCCATCATTTCAGAAATGAGAGAAATGTAAAATACAATAATTTTCTGTATGCATTATTTAAATTTTTTTTTTTTTTTACAAGGAATTACTTTATCTTGTACTTTGAATTTGCTATAAGAAATCAATTTTCTGCACAGAATAAGGTAGAAAACTTAGCACTGCATCATTAATAAATTATTTATTTATTGTGTTTATTGTCTTAACGTTTCAGTTCATTCTGCTTTTTATACAGCTGCAGATCTAGCCTGGCACGGCTTATGTTTTCTGAGCGCAAGATCACTTCTCTTTCAGTGCAAAAACGTCTTTATCTCATTTTCATCAAATAAAATGCTATAGTATTTATCTTTTCCTCTCCATCGGCAAATGATGATTCTGAAAGAAAACATGCTCGATGTCTGTTTGCTAGCAACGAACACTAGCTACTTTCATGCATCTGATTATCAGATAAACCTTGCGCTCTTATTTCAAGGTTGTTGTTAATGCTGTAGGTATTTTAACAGTTTCCTTCTTACATTCGGTTCAACGACATTGTTAAAACACATTTATCATTCAATGGAACTGTGCGTATGCTTTAGAGTCGACACTTACATTTTTGCTTACCTTACCTACGACTGCTCAGGTAATGTTGTCAGTATGACCGAGAGCCATTGAAAAACTACTTCACTTTAGCATTACTGGCCACGAGTACTAAGGAGAGATCACACATCAGTGAGACTAACAGAGCGCGAGCAGGCGGGAAACAGTGCAGTGTGTGAAGGAGAGATGCGAGGCACGAACACTGTTCAAGCTCTCCATTAATTCCTGCTTGTAGTAATTTAATGTGTATGCCTATATTTTTTGGAAAGCATTGAATCGCCATAGAAATCGTGATTTATTCTATTCTTAGCGTTTTAAATCGATTACTGTCCGAAATCGTTGTTAGATTTGTTTAGAGTAATCATGTTTCAAGATCGATTCATCGAGAAAACGAGTGAATCGTTACTTACACCCCTAGTAGGCAGTGATGATGGCTCTGTGTGGTTCATTACCACAGTACTGCTTTGCACTTTAAATATGCAAGATCATCTTCTTTTTATTGCAAACCATGCAGCGATTGCTTTCAGATAACTTATCTCAGGTGTGAATGGCTGAAGAAGTTTGGATGGTCATCCTGATTCAGGACGAGAGGTAACATACTGTTTGCAACTTGTATGAAACAGGATTCTTATGAATGCTTTGCTGTGGAATAAGTTAAAAACAGCCTTAAGCTTATTTGAAAAAAAAAAAAGTATTATTGAATAAATAAAAAAAATCAACAAAGAACACAGGTGTCTATATGCATTTGAAATTGTGACAAAAAAAAGTCACAGGTAGAATTATTTTTATTTTATATATATATATATTGCATTGCTAAAAGAAATCAATAAAACATGAATTAGTCCAATTACAGCTATCATGGATTTAAAGCCCAGGTGAGAGTACTGTACTCAATTTTATCAAAATATCCTAAGGCATCTGCAGACTCATTGAAAACCAATAAACAACTTTATTTCATTTGATTGATTTTAAACCATTCCTCTTGCATGGTGCATTTCAAGTGCATTTTTCTGCATTAAATAGCTCTGTTGAAAAGCTTGAAATGTCAATGACATTCTAAAACCTGATTAAAATCACATCTACTCATTCTCATTGTGGCACAGAGACATCTGACCTTATTCTTTCACATGCTTATTTCCCTCGACCATCCAGACAGCCTGAATTGGTTCAAAATGGCAGAACTTGACAAAAAAGTAGTTTGCATCACACAATATTATTGCTGATAATTTTACATTTCTATCATAAAACAGTTGTCAAATATTAAATATGTGAATACTTACATCTTCCCTCACACATTCATGATCAAATAACTGAGTAGCTGCATTAGTAGCACATTGAGATAATTCAGAATATGATTCAAAAACATTTCATATATATCGTGATTTTCATCATTAAAGGTTTAATCACTGAACCACACAGAAAACTGGATCTCTTTCTTTCCTCTGTTTCTCCAAATGGTGAGCAACTGCAGTTTATTTCTGAGAAAAGACCGCAGTGCTTTTACATATCTCTCACTGCTCGGATCAGCTAAGATGCTAAAGTCTGCAATCAAATGTCGGAAAGTTCAAGATAAACTTCGTGATCCACATTAAATTTAGATCTTACGCTGTATGTTTTAAGACAAAGTTTCTTTATGAAACATAACCAAGAGAACTACAAAAAAGCTTCTGAGCAACAGAAGTTTCCTCTAGTATGTAAAAAAAGAAGAAAACTTTCACAGTTCAGAGGACCCTTTGTGGATCGGTCTTAAACTGGACTTGGTCTCTCTCTTCATATTTAATGTTTTATTGCAAACAAACCCACATCCCATCTGTCTGATGTTTTTATGAAGATCACCGAATCGTTCTGACAAGGCAAGACATCAGCTAAGCCGAGCTGTTTTCGTCTGTATATCAAAGACTTCTAGGTATTTGTGATACAGCTCAAAGCTGAGCGCTTCACAGACGAGTCCTCGTTGCCCACGCAGTCTGTGTTACCAGCAAACTGCTGAAATAAGCCGGCTATAAGCTAAGAAGAAGAAAAGGATCCTCATACAGAATTAAATCTTTGAAAGCGTTTGCAATGAGATGTCAATCATATCTTGTGTACCTTCAAAGATGATTATGGCCAGTTCGTTGTAAAACTCTGTTTCTTGTCTGCATTGCCTCTCATGAATATTATTGCTGATAATTTTACATTTCTATCATAAAACAGTTGTCAAATATTAAATATGTGAATACTTACATCTTCCCTCACACATTCATGATCAAATAACTGAGTAGCTGCATTAGTAGCACATTGAGATAATTCAGAATATGATTCAAAAACATTTCATATATATCGTGATTTTCATCATTAAAGGTTTAATCACTGAACCACACAGAAAACTGGATCTCTTTCTTTCCTCTGTTTCTCCAAATGGTGAGCAACTGCAGTTTATTTCTGAGAAAAGACCGCAGTGCTTTTACGTATCTCTCACTGCTCGGATCAGCTAAGATGCTAAAGTCTGCAATCAAATGTCGGAAAGTTCAAGATAAACTTCGTGATCCACATTAAATTTAGATCTTACGCTGTATGTTTTAAGACAGAGTTTCTTTATGAAACATAACCAAGAGAACTACAAAAAAGCTTCTGAGCAACAGAAGTTTCCTCTAGTATGTAAAAAAAAGAAGAAAACTTTCACAGTTCAGAGGACCCTTTGTGGATCGGTCTTAAACTGGACTTGGTCTCTCTCTTCATATTTAATGTTTTATTGCAAACAAACCCACATCCCATCTGTCTGATGTTTTTATGAAGATCACCGAATCGTTCTGACAAGGCAAGACATCAGCTAAGCCGAGCTGTTTTCGTCTGTATATCAAAGACTTCTAGGTATTTGTGATACAGCTCAAAGCTGAGCGCTTCACAGACGAGTCCTCGTTGCCCACGCAGTCTGTGTTACCAGCAAACTGCTGAAATAAGCCGGCTATAAGCTAAGAAGAAGAAAAGGATCCTCATACAGAATTAAATCTTTGAAAGCGTTTGCAATGAAATGTCAATCATATCTTGTGTACCTTCAAAGATGATTATGGCCAGTTCGTTGTAAAACTCTGTTTCTTGTCTGCATTGCCTCTTCATGCAGCTGAGTTTGACCCAGAAGTCTATGTTCTTGCTTGCAATATACAGCCACTATAAACTTCTGAGTTTAAGATGTGAATGCCCTTTCCACAATAATTAAGAAAGTGTCATGCATGAATAATTTTAATCTATTTAATGCATTCATTCAGATTATGTCTTGTAATATTTCCTTTCAACACACGTTCCTTCGTTCTTTCTTGTTCATACTGTATGACATGCGTTGTCAGAACATAACATTGAAATAAGTACATTGATAAATGATTATTTATTTATATACTTGTTTATATTGCAAACAAACCCACATCCCATCTGTCTGATGTTTTTATGAAGATCACCGAATCGTTCTGACAAGGCAAGACATCAGCTAAGCCGAGCTGTTTTCGTCTGTATATCAAAGACTTCTAGGTATTTGTGATACAGCTCAAAGCTGAGCACTTCACAGACGAGTCCTCGTTGCCCACGCAGTCTGTGTTACCAGCAAACTGCTGAAATACGCCGGCTATAAGCTAAGAAGAAGAAAAGGATCCTCATACAGAATTAAATCTTTGAAAGCGTTTGCAATGAAATGTCAATCATATCTTGTGTACCTTCAAAGATGATTATGGCCAGTTCGTTGTAAAACTCTGTTTCTTGTCTGCATTGCCTCTTCATGCAGCTGAGTTTGACCCAGAAGTCTATGTTCTTGCTTGCAATATACAGCCACTATAAACTTCTGAGTTTAAGATGTGAATGCCCTTTCCACAATAATTAAGAAAGTGTCATGCATGAATAATTTTAATCTATTTAATGCATTCATTCAGATTATGTCTTGTAATATTTCCTTTCAACACACGTTCCTTCGTTCTTTCTTGTTCATACTGTATGACATGCGTTGTCAGAACATAACATTGAAATAAGTACATTCATAAATGATTATTTATTTATTTATATACTTGTTTATTTTTTTTTCTTTCCAGCCAAATGTGAACAGTAACTGTACTATTTTGATTTGATTTTGTTCACTTGTTTACCCAACAACTATTGAAAAATATGATATTTGACCTTTCAGTTGTGTGAGATTTATAATGTATATATCTTTCAGTATATAGCTTGCAGTTGCTCCTGTTACTTTTAAACATAAGATGTCCCCATTGTTTCAGTGCTCTGTTAGTATAGTAGCAGCCTCAAGTAGCCTACACTTATAAGTTATTACTGAATGTTTCATTGCATTCACAAAGTCTTTCTCTCATCATTTATTCAGACTATAAGTAAACAGCTCAAATAATTTGTCATGGCGTTGTTGGATCAGTATGAATAATAGCAGTGCAGTCTGGCCGTTGTCTTCGTCAACAGAAGATCTGCAGGCATATCAAACTGAATAACAACAAAACTGAAATGTTTTTGGTCATTAAAATCATATGCCTTTCCCCCAACTCAATAGTAAAATAACATGCATGTTCTATAAAGGAGTTTCTCAATCCTGCTCTTGGGAAACCCCAGCACTTCACATTTTGAATGTCTTTTCTATCTAATACAAGTAATTTAATTGATCATCTCATTAGTAAACGCTCCATGACCCCAGAGGCAGACTTACCCATTAGGCAAAGGTAGGCGACCGCCTTGGGCCCCCAAAAGCCAAGGGCCCCCTAAAATGCTTTGCATATGCGCATTAAGCGCTGAACCACGAACGGTTGCTGTATACGGTGTTTATTACCACAACAACCGTCCGAGTTGAACGTGCTTTTTGTGTATCCTGCTTGAAGGAGATGAAAATGTCATGCATCTGAAGCTGTAATTAAATATTGAGAAACAGTGTGTATTATATGTTTATAATTGTTTTAAATGCCGCTTACTCATTTATGAGAAGGAACCAAGTAGAGGACACATACGCAGTTACTTTTTTGGTTGATATAATCCTTAGGTGTGTAAATGAATAATTGCCTTTTCATTATTTTTTAAATTTGTAGTTAAAATAACTAAAAATAAATGTATTTTAAAGTTTAGAATTAGACAGCCTTTGCACACAGGCTCACGCTGGTAACTCATCAGTGGACTTTCCTCGTCAATATAGGCTATATTTGTTCACACTTTTCTCATTCTATATTTCTGACTTTCCAAAAGCGCCTCCTGCTGGCAGAGAATGAATGTTCATTTTCAATAATCCAGTCTGTAGTTTTTGTTCCGACCAATGCGAAAATCCACCCACATAACCCCGTTTTAAATTAATATAATAATTTATACTTCTGTCTCACCGCTGGTTTAAACGCTCAATTGTGAGGTTTATCATTTTGTAATTTATTTTGTTTTTGTGAAAACCTGTATCTCAGTTGTACATCAGTTGCTATTTCGTGGTCTACTACATGAGAGAAAGCCATTATAGCATGAACATGAAAAATGTAGAAACATTGAACACAACTATGGGGCACCATTGAGCAGCAGCAAGCATCACAACACAAAAGGAACCTCAAGGTTGATCTAGGAAAATGTGTGCAAATGTATAGGGCCCCATTCCTATATTTTGCCTGGGGGCCCCAATTCACTAAATCTGATGCCTGACATGAATATGATGATACCCAGGTAAAAATAATATGTACTTGAATGCACTAAATAAAAACAAGCAAGCACATTTATAATACATTCTTATTTTGTGATAAATAAAATAGTAAAAGTTATACACTAATTAAAAGTATATTTCTACTTCAGTGCAATTGCAAAAGTATTCTAAATACCGCTGAGATTTAAACTGATTTTTAGTGCATTGTAATAAAGTATACTACTGCAAAAATATACAGAGGACTTTTATGAGTGTATTTCTTAAAAGTGTGCTTTGAATGATTTAAAAATTAGTTCAATGTTAGCAAACATTTATATAGTTATTCTAAGTTTAAATTAAATTGACTTTATTTAAAATATATTAGGAATGTAATAGTTATGAGTACATTTTCCCAACTGTGCTACTTAAGTACACTAATTAGCATTACATTATAGATTACATTATTTTATAATTGCATTGCTTAAAAGTGTGCTACGATCGCTTTACATAAAATTTGAGTAAATGGAGTGATTTTTATAAATAGCATCACTAAGTTCTATTTGGATTTTCGTGAAAAATACAGTAGAAATGTATTACTTGAGTAAAACCCTGTAGGTTACTGTGCTTAGGCTATTATATTTTTTTATATTATATAAAGCTATGTTGTATATATTCATTATACTAATCTTATATAAACAATAAGTCTTGTGTGCTTGATGAGTATGTTTAAAAGTGTATGGTTTCAGATGTAACAAATCCAACATTCGAAAAGTTCTAAATGTAAAAAAAAGTAGCCTGAACAAAGAATTTTTAGTCAGAGAAGTCAGTTTATTTATTTTTTTGTGTGTGAACCAAACAAAAATACAACATTGCACAAGTTCCCAGCATGCATTGCAGCTTGAACATATTTTGTTAATTATTATTAAAATATTATCATTGTTTTACATTTTACTGGCTTATTATTTATGCTGCTGCTGCTGTTTCACAGACAAGGTTTAAGCCTGGTCCTAGACTAAAATGTAAGTCTGAGCTGTTTCAACTGAAAGAAACTTGCACCGACTGATCTTAAAATATATCAGTGCTTTCGTTTTGTCTCAAGAGGCACACCAGAAATGTTTTTTTCTAAGTACATTCATAATAATTACTTAAATGTCCTAATTGAACTATAGGCCTAATCCTGGCTTAGTCTAAGCCCCGTCTGTGAAACCGGGCCTAAGTGTATTAAGTACAAAATTAGTGCATGCGTGAAAATAAAGCACTTTCAGTACATTATGGAAGTACACTGTGTACTGAAATAAAGTGTATTTTACTGGGTAACAATTGACAAAGAAAATAGTTTTCGGACTTTTCAGAAAAACATATTTTTACAAATTGTACATTATTTAGTCATTTCAGTGTTCATTTATTTCAGTTCAATAACTGTCAAGTTCATCAATTCTGAAACCAATTTAATAACTTTGGTAAGTGTCACTGGTAATGACAGAAAGACAAATCATGAGCCTTTTTATCTTCAAAGGGCCACCTCAGTGCATCAGACTGCTTTGATACGGCGCTGAACACAACCACGATTGAAAAAAATCTATTGAAAACCTCCATCTCGAGACTTAATCAGACCACTGTGTTCAGGTGCAGTTTTGCCCATCTATTCGAAATGGATTACACAGCAACATCACACATTGAATGCACCAAGAATCCTTTCAAAGCATAAACATTATTCATATCCAATTAAATGCCATTTCAGTGTTTTAGATTAGTAGTCCCATGCTAAATTCTCAACCTGAAGAAGCTGAATTCTGGTCTGCTATTCAGAAAGCGTGGTAAAAATGACAAATAGCCCCATTTCCTTTGGGCTTTTATTCCTGGTGCTGGTCATTATTCTGGGTTTTTGGAAGGCACTCACTCTCTTGTCAGTAATTTCCAGTTTTGCAGTGTAAACAACCAATAATTGTGGTCAGAAAGAGACAGAATTTCTAAGCAAGAGTGCTGAACCACAGACACACAGTACATGAAATGGGAGGAATCCAATCTAGATCAGGTTAGAAATCTTTTGTAACAATATAAATCTTTACTATCACTTTGTATCAATTGAACACATCCTTGCTGAATAAAAGTATTTATTTCTTTTTAAAAAGAAAGAATAAAAATGTACTGAGCCCAAACTTTTGAACGGTAGTGTATATTTTTTGAAAATATTTATATTTTAAATAAACGCTGTTCTTTTTAACTTTTTATTAATCGAAAAATCCTGACAAAAGTATCACAGGTTCCCAAAAAATATTAAGCAGCACAACTGCTTCCATTATTGATTATGAATCAGCACGTTAGAATGATTTCTGAAGATCATGTGACACTGAAGACTGGAGGAATGATGCTGAAAATACAGCTGCGCATCACAGAAATTCATTACAGTTTAAAGTATATTAAGATAGAAAACCGTTATTTTAAATTGCAATAATATTTCACAATATTACTGTTTTTTCTGTATTTCTGATCAAATAAATGCAGCCTTGATGAGCAGAAGAGACTCCATTAAAAAACAATAAAAGTCCTACTGATCCCAAACTTTTGAACAGCAGCGTGTGCGTGCAGCATTTATATCGATGGTCTCAGCTCATGATATGAATATTAGATTAAAGGTTCTCCTGAAGTCAACAGCATGTTCAATTTGGTCTGAAAAGATATTGAGCGTTTTCATAGATGACAGCTATTCATATCCCTGGACATAAACTCGATTGACCTTCTGTTTCTCTCACTTTCTTTTGACGTATGTAATGGGCAAATTTAGATGTTTTTGTAATGTATTCTTATATTCTGAATGTTTGTCAATATCTAGGGGTACTCAATTAATAATTTGCTAGTGAGTAAATTACATTGTATTATTCCAACAGCAGCAATCATATCATAATTTAGCTGCAACAAGTTTCTGTCATCCTTTACCACCTGCAGCTCTAAACAGTTTCATCATCATTTTTTGCAGTTGCCTTGGGATTTGTCTACTTATATATTCTCGATTTCTGAATACCAGAGAAACATGTCCTTAGTTTTTGCATCTCATTTTTAGTTGCCGTCATATTTCATTTGTCAAAGGTTTAGAACTTATCTTTTTTGAAAGCAAGCATTTTATCTGTCAGAACCAGCGTTACCTTATTGAATGCTTTATTCTGCTGAACAATTCATAACTGTACTGTAATTTTAATATGCCAGTTTTTACACTTCAGTGGGTGTAAAATAAAAACTTTCTTCACAGCAGCCTTGGCTAAAGTGTTCTGTTAGTGAGAAGAGACTTCAGCTGAAACATATTCAGATGTGATGTTTGACACATAACATGAAAATCATTCCCTCTGCCTGAGCCACAATCACTCATCTCACCTCGTCAAAGTTCACATGCAACATGCTTTTATTTCAGTATTAGCAGTAGCACGCTCCGTGTACCTTCTGGACATCTGATTTTCTTCTTACGAAGAAATGGAGAGAAATGAGAAACGGTTTGATTTTCATGTTAAGAAACGGAAAAAATGTAACTGGATTTTTCGTATTTTTGTTCATGGGTAAAAACATAGATTATGCTTTAACCCCTTAAGTGACGGTCTGTGTATACTTCGTATAAGGACCGATCTAGCACCTTGCCACAATTTAGTTTAAAACACAAATATGTATCTGTAGTATAATAATAATAATAATAACTAATAATAATAGGCTGTTTTGTTCTCTATGAATTTGTGACTATAAGCTTATACAATATGTTACATCAAAGGTGTACACAGTGATGCACAGAATAATATAATGCAGAGCTAAACTACAATTAGGTGTTGATAAATTAACCGGTAGTTGTCTGTGGCTTGTGATCTTTTATTCTTGAATGAAACATGTAGTTTATGACTAGGTACGGACCATGGTACAGTCAGACTTTGGTTTAAAAAAAATAATATCTATGAGGCTGTGGGCAAGTCTCACACTAGTTTTAAACTAAACATTTGTAGGCAAATCATTAGATAAAAATACATTTAAAAAATGCAGGAATTTGAATGAACGTGAAAATTATTCGATCTAATTGCTTTATACAGCTTTAATAATCTATATGTAGTTTTTATTCCAGGAAAGAGATCACATAATCATTTTAGCTGAGACAACCTAATAAAATGACCAGCAATATTGGGATGTGTGTACACATAGATGTACTTACATAGAGCTGAGCACACATGCTGATGGAACTCTGTTGCCATCCTGTGGACTTGTAGCTAAATACACCTCGTTGCTATTTCTAAAACGAAAAATAAATCAGTAAAACAATGCAGCAGTCCTGGATAGGCTTTCAGTCATTTCACGTTAAAATGGATTGTTAGTCTTACAATTAATGTCTCATGCAAAACAAATTCGTAGAGTCTTCTGTGATCAAGAGAATTAAGTCAAGATTGGCAATTTGGCAGCTTCAATAAATGAGTAAACGCTACCACGAACTTTCTTGATATTTTTTTTATTAATTTTTTCTTAGTTTAGAACATAAAACAGTATTGTGGCTTTTCCCACATACACTATGTATTCACATGATACACCATACAGCTACAAGGAGAGAGACCAAACAAAAGATAACACTTTTTACATACTGCATACTCAACATGAAAAATAGAACCAAGAACAATCTTTAACTCATAAAGGAATGTAGCTGCCAGTTTTTTCTTTCTTTTTTTTTTGTTTCTTCTTTAGACATTCTGTCCTTTTGATGTTTAAAACTGGGCATGATTGATACTGTTAACAGTGAGTGCTGACAGAGGGGCAGAGTAGTGTGTGCATGTGAGAGTGTTGTGTTTGTGTGACACCGTGGCCAAAAGCAAAAAGAATGAGATTATCCAATAACATGACTAAATGTAGCTATCAGAATGGGTTAAAAGGTTTCTCTGGGCAGTTCAGGTAGCACCAGAATATTGAATTAACAGTCTGTTCACATCAAAAGCATGAGAGTACCTATTCCTCTACCTGCCTTCATGCTCTTCAAGTACCATTTCAATTATTTAGGGTGATGGCTAAAAATGGAAACTGAATCAGTTGGAGTGCTTTTTTAAAATCGCGATAATCAGAAATGTTGTTTCAGAAATAACTACATACAAAGATTTAAAAATGATCAGCACCATATAGGTTCCCTCTCAAAACTAGTTAAAGAGCCCAAAGAACTGTAGCAACAGTGTTTGCCAAGAGTCTTTTCCACAGTGAACTCTATGGGGTAGCACCATGGTTCAAAAGCCATTTAGGGTGAATAAAACCGCACCGAACAGTCTCGAAACTCAGCTTTTTAAACTTCAGGGGTATATCTCACATCTACGAGAACAAGTGACAATCTAGATAATATAATGTCAGTGCAGACTCAGAGCTCTGTAAGACTCGCCCCACACGATATTTAATAAACAAAAATAATAAGCATTACATGATCTACCGAGAGTTTTGAACTGAAAGCTGTCACATTTCACCTGATAATCTTTTCGGTTCTATGGCCAATTTTTTTTTTCATGTTAAAGTGATGTACTTTCACGCCCTTTCATTAAAAAACAGAAAAAGCGAGTCCTGAATCCTTGCGAACTGTATTATTCAGCAAGTTCACATTGGCTTCTTTCTTCTCCATTAGTTTATGGTTTCTAGACGTGGATCAGATGCAGGGGAAGGAAGCCGGGGACAATGGTAGTACAGAGGTATTGGTGTAAGTACAGTACTCACGAAAGAAAGGACAGCAGTATCTTGAGTAGACCGACAAAACACCCTGCTTTGTGGTCTGTTGTTGACGGCTTGACACAGACAACTGAAGACTAAAAATTCAGGAATCATTCATGATTAGGCCATCATCCCTCACCAGTTAAATAATCTTACCTAAATATTTAACTATTTACATTTCTATCTCTCCCAATAAAATTCCATTAAAACAAAAACTAGGTTTCAAGTTGTCAATAATCCGTTCTTATTTTTTTTCCTCATTAAAATCAAGATTAAAAGTGCTTTTATAAAATCCTCTCTTCAGTATTTACAATTTCTCTAAAATGAACAAACAAACAAAAAAAATCATCAAAAATAAAATGACAGCAATCACAACAACAATAATCATCATCATATAATAAATAAGAATAAAAAAGTAGGTACGAATGTGGATGTAGGCAGCAAGCCTGCAGTCTGTAGCGCCGCTGTGTTTGTAGCATGTTGTGACTGGGACCAGTGTCTATACAACATGAGGTAAAGAGCGTTAGAACCACTTAATGAGCACCAGGATCTCCTCTGTGAGTGTCAAGCATCGTACAGCCCTGTGTAAACCAGCAGCAGCCCTGCATTGCTCTCTCTATGTAGCTCACAGACAGGCATTCACATACATTCCAACCAGTTTAGGAATCCATACACACACGCACACACACACGTGCATTATGTAGTTATGCATGCACCCGCACCCGCACAAACTACTGAGCTGAAACCGTATGCATTCCATTCAGCACCATGAATTCCTGGTATAGATGATCTCTCTGGGCAAAGAGAGAGAAGAGGGCTGCTTGTAACGAGAGGGGCAACTTTACAGGAGCATAAAGGCTCATAGTAGCACCAACTCCGAGAAATGTGCTCTGTCTGTTAGGCTGGTGGGTGTAACCAGCAGCAGGTAAGAAAATATCCAACTCCGAATAAAATCATCATCATCATCACAAATGGGTAACTACAGATAAATCAGGACATGGAAGACGTGTTCAGTTTACAAAGGGCCAGTCGTGTTACATAAAAACAAGAACTGGCATCTAAGGGAACCAGTTAGGCATGTCGCCCTCTAGCTTTTACACTGCGTGTCTAAAACCAACCAGATACGCTGATGTTACAAATCTATAGATACTCATCTGTAATGGCAATTTTGTAGCAAGTCATTATTTTAAAAAAGCCATAATTTCTTACCTACTGCAGCTCCAAGTCTCTACACTCTACAGTCAATCTGAACACATCTAGGGTGAATCAAGCAGATTTTCAAGCCAATAAAAATTGGCCGATGATTTTGGAATTCCCTGTTTGAGCAGAGTCTGGATTGTGGAAATCGTATGCTTAAGACCCACGGTGGGTTATCTGCAGCTCTTTAGGGCGGTTCGATTAAGGTGGATTTTTGCTAGCACTATCAGCACCTTAGTCTGAACATGTAAAATGGGCAGTGAATAATGGCCAATGAAACTGCATGCAAATGAGTCAGCACCAATCAGGTGACACAATGGAAGGCTGAACCAAGACTGACATCTGCTGCTAAAAAGCACCCAGGTCCAGCACCTGTCTCCATATTGTGAGGGCAAAGTTAGAGACACTTGAGACTGAAAATAAGCACCATTTGAAGGGATGAGAAACTTTACAGATTTCATCAGAGCGGCACCAAACAGAAAGGCCCAAGCTGGTGTCTGATCCTCTCTTTCTTGGTCACGTGTCGAGTGACTAGCACAAAGATGTTTTAATGAAGTCACAGAAATGTGACTTGCAATGATGTGAAGGCGCTTCATCAATATAGAGAGGTTGGTGGGGGTGGGAGAGGCAAAAAGCGCAACAAAAATGCTGATTAGCTTGTTCTCGTGTTCATAATGAACAAGCGAGAATGAAGAAAGGAGGTCCCTCTTAGTCGAGAGGGCAGGAAAAAAATCAATATTAATAACAATGATGAAAAAACAATAACATTAAAATAAAAAATAGTCATCTTCATAATATAATAATAACAATACCTGTAATATCAACATTGACAGTAACAATAGCAATTGTAATAATATTGATAATAGAGCAATAATAATTAGGATAATCAAATTCACTTAAGGAGGGGTAGCTATGGAAATCCCTCCCACGTTGGAGAGAGCAAGAGCACCATAGACAGCATGTCCGTTCGGGGAGTTCCCAAACTGCTGCCAAAATTTGAGGTAAAAGAAAAAAAAAGTGAAAAAAGTGCCCCGTCCTCTACTCTCCCTCCCTTGTGGTGGCCTGAGAGAGCTGTTGGAGCTAGAAGAGGGGAAGCAAATGGTTAAGGAGCCAGCTTAGCATTTCTATTCCCATCTCTGGCTCCAGGGGGCGACAGCCTACAAGAGTTCACACGAATCGACTGTAAGGACCAGTGAGGTGTGTGGATGGGTAGGGTGAAACTGTGACCATGGTGGTGGTATGCTGTGTGGGCGCCATCCGTGTCACCACACCCTCTCGTTTGTCCTTGGTTTGTCCAGGGGACGGGCTCGCCGATCCTGCCGCCCACTTGCGTTTTTTCCCATAGGCCTTAATGTCTTCCTCTGAGAGACCTGCTTCTTGTTGCCGCTGTCGCGCTCGCTCGGCTAGGAGTTTCATCTTGGACTCCCACAAAGCCAGACCGTGGCAGGGCTGGTTCAGGTTCTTGTGCTGGTAGAAGACCAGGGATATGCGGCTCGGGTGTGAGCGGTCAGGCTTTTTGAGTGGCGTGGTGGCATGAAGCTCCCGCCGGGCGCATTCGATCAAGATTGAGCCGTGAGCGGGGGCCACTGCTACTCCGCCAATGTTGGGATCCAAGAAGTTGTGTTCGCTGTCTGACCACATGTCTTCCTCCTTGGGGTCACGTTCGCTCTGGGTCTCTGCCTCGCTGTCCCAACACGCCTGACTATCTGACTTTTGAAGCGAGTCGGGAAACAAGCGTCCCTCAGGAGCTGGAGATGGTGTGTTCCCTGCTGCCAATCCGCCACCAGATTTCCAGGCTTTCTCCTGGAGTCCCAAAGGTGCAGAGCCACAATTCTCACCTGCTTGGGAGAGCATTTTATCGGGGAAAGCACCAGCAGGACTGCCTTGCCTTATACCACCAGCGCCGTAACATATGGGTCCGTAAGGACCCCATGCTTTAGGTTGGGGACTAGGGGAAGGGCTACCCCACTGTCTTGGGGTGGACGGGTGTGGAGAAGGTGCAGGTGATGGACCTGCTTTCAGGAATGGGGACGAAGATGGGGAAGGGGATGGCATTGGAGTGTTAGAGCAGGAATAGGAATTCCATTGTTGCTGCTGTAGATACTGAGGGTGTTCATGTTGCTGGTGGAACCTCTGCTTGTCCGGAGTGAAAGGCGAATTGGTCAGACCTGGTCTGATATTTCCATCCCAGCCTTTAGGGATAAGGCTACCATTTGGTTTGTGCCCAGGCCAGCCTTCAGGTTTTGGTGTGGTACTGGGAGTGGAGGGGCAGCTTTCAGCTTGCCCATCAGATCTGTCATCATACAGTGGCACATCCATGGGCTCCTGCTTGATTATGGGCGTAGAGCGGTGTGTCTGCTCCAGGGATGGAGTACGACTGCATGGAACAGGAGATTGGGAAACCTCGGAAGGGTGTGGGAACCCTTGAATCAGGATTGAGCCGTCAGCCATTTGTTGCTGTGGGCGGCTGGAATAGGCCTGTGCCAGCTTGGCTTGGAGACACTGAACATCTGGCTTCTGGTCAAATGGTGCAGCAGAGGCTTCTCCAGCTTTGGGCCAGGCTCCATTATCATATCCCAAGAGCTCAGGAGGAAAAAGTGCACTGGGAGGGTAGTTGAAATAACCATAGCGTATTTCTTGGAGGTTGGGGTGAAAGCCATTGATGGGGCTCTGCGCAGGAGGATGGCCGTTGGTTGGGATGCGACCTCTTGCATAGTTACCAGGGTATGAGAACGAACTGTTCATGCTGCGGGGATCAGAGGGTGTCTTGCCGTTCCCTAGTGCTGGGTAGCCACGTATGGCTCCATTGAAGGGCTGGAAGCGGTCGACAGGCTCTTTTTTGATGATTGGTTTCACCTCCTGTTTTGGAATAGCTAGATAACAGACAAAGAAGAAAAAATATGTAGTAAATGTGTATTTTGAGTGTCAACTTCATAAGGTTAGAGCTCAAGTTTAACACCTTCAATGGGGATGGTAAATTACATTTTAGGGGTGTAAAGATACACATATTCGTACCGAAAATCTTCTGTATGTAAATATAAATATACATCTTTAGTTTTCTTCTTCTACATTTAAATAATGACACTACAAAGTCCAAAGAGCACATCTCTAAAATGCTCCCAACTTCAGCCAAATTAGTAGTCCTTTACTTTAAACAACCAGTCATTAATTTAACTCCCTTTTAGAATTTTACATGAGCTGGTTTATGCATATAGAGATCAACTGAGTACAACTGACTTTTATTGCCTTGCTGAGGGTGGGGTGACTCCATGTGGTGCATCTCCATCTTGACCGTCTTCTCTGGGGTTTCTGAAAGTTGCAATTTCCTGTTCTTCTTCTCCGACGCAGCCTTTTTGGCCTCCAACCGACGCTGCCGGCAGGATTTAGCAGGTTCTGGAAGTTTTCTAACCTGTCGACGGAAGTTAGCGAGCACCTGGATGGCTCCTGTCTGCATTTTGAGACGCTGGTTCTCCTCACTTCCGAATTCATCGGTTGAAGAGATCTTGTAGAGCGGAAGCACATGCAGCTGCTCGTCTTCTGGGATTGTGCCCACCCTGCGATTGTCCTCTTTCGTAAGAGTGCACACCTGGAAGTAACAAAATTAGGCAGTGTAAGGCCAGCTAATTCCATATATAGGGTAAATACCCTACTGCCTATGGTACACAAACAGATCTAAATTTGACCAGTGAAGCCTTTTCATTTATATGTACAGGATAGGGGTGTAATGGTACATGTATTCGTACCGAAAATTTCCGGTACGGGTCTTTCGGTTCTGTACGCATATGTACCAAACAAATAATTCTATTTTTTTCAGGAAATTCAGACAATAAATGCCGTTTTGGCGCTCTTTGATGGGGCACGTCAGATCACTGTATAAACGCCTCGGTTCTGACGGCAGCGCAGAGCGCGAGTGAGTGCGATCATCCCTTCCTCTTTATTACTAGTTTTAACGCGAAATAAACATGAATGAACATCTCACCCCTCACGTAATCGCTCAATTAGTGTTTCTACCGTGGAAAGACATCATTAAAACAGCTTATAAACAAAATGTCACATAGCATTCCATTTATCTCAGGCAATTCAAGTTGCAAGAGAAGTGAAGTCTAGTGAAGAGCATACTAGTATACTTCATTATATTTTACTTTACCTGTTAGTGATGTCTTAATGCATGTTTAAATAAATCATTTATGAAACAAGTTATGACAGCCACTCTGTAAATGATTATATTTCAACAACAAATAGAAATTGTATAATTTAGAAGTTAATTTAAAAACATGGTTGCATAGAATTTTTTTATTTGAGTGTTAATTATTATAGTTAAAAATTAAATAGTAATTGAATTTAAGTTTGGGCTCTGTTGTTAATTGTAACCTTATAGTAAAGGGGCTCCCTATAGTTTAGTCGATTTTTTTATCCCTAAACGATTCGTTCAACGATTCATTTTTAAAAAACCCTCCTTTGCGTGCAGCCAATCTGCGGTGATTGGTCCGATGGCCCAGTCTGTTGTGATTGATCTACTGCATGCAGCGCATGCCAGAAATGGAACGCCCATCAACAATACTGGATTACGGCTTATCAAGTGTATACAGTTTATGAACAGAGAATATGGCTTCAATTTTGCCTCATCAATTCGAGCCCGAGTCCGACGAGGAAGCGTCCAGAGCGCAAACATTTCTCAATGGTAAGTGTCAATATTGTTTACGGCACTGTGACGTATACGTGTGACAGTCGAATTAATTTACTAATTTATTTAGGTGCACGTGTGGGAACTGTATCAAAATGCCAAGCGAGGCTGAAAATCTTTGCTGCAAAGAAGTATGACAGGTAGTGAATTGTTTCTGTGGTTTTGATGCTTAGTACATGTCTTTGAGACATGATGCTATCCATAGGAATCCGCTACGGTGTTGACGTCAACATGAAACAGCTAGAGATTCGTTTTAAAAACTCGACTCCGAGTCGACTTTTTCTTTTGAATGACAATAACTTTATACATGGTGCACTTTCAGATTTAAAACTTTGCAGGATGTTTTCATTCACTTAGAGCTGTGTTACATGAAAGGTTAAATGTCAAAAATCCCTAATAGGGGCACTTTAAAATTAAGTATGATGCAAAAGCCTAACCTACACACATTATTTACACAAATACATACAATCATAAATGTGACCCTGGAGCACAAAACCAGTCTTAAGTAGCATGGGCATATTTGTAGCAATAGCCAAAAATACATTGTATGGGTCAAAATTATAAAAAAAATGTATGCCAAAAATCATTAGGATATTAAATAAAGATCATGTTCAAAGAAGATATTTTGTCAATTTCCTACAGTAAATATATCAAAACAAAATTTTTGATTAGTAATATGCTTAGCTAAGAACTTCATTTGAACAACTGTAAAGATGATTTTCTCAATATTTAGATTTTTTTGCACCCTCAGATTCCAGATTTTCAAATAGTTGTATCTCGGCCAAATATTGTCCGATCCTAACAAACCATACATCAATGGAGAGATTATTTATTCAGCTTTCAGGTGATGTACAAATCTCAATTTTGAAAAATTGACACTTATGACTGGTTTTGTGGTCCAGGGTCACAAATGATAATTAACATACCACAGTGCAGCCATTTTGGAGGTTATGCTGGTCTTTGTGAGCATGGGCACAGAAATCCATGCATGCAGTGACTCCTGAAAACGGCCGTCCTTCCTTCAAACCCAACCGACAATCTGAAGCAATCTTCTCATTTAAACACTAAATAACAGAAAAATTAAATAATTATTTTAAATAAACAAATGATTAATTCAGTTTCTGTAACACTTCCTGATAGCATAATTCACCGTATACAAATAAAGTTCCAAAACCTGAAACCCCACCAAGTCCAAAATTACCAGAAAAGCGGTTTGGTTTCATGTTAATGAATGGTATAAACTGTGTACCATTCAGTGTAGTGTGAAATTTCTAATAAAACAAACCTGGTTACTGTAGGCCTGGGGAGCCAGCGTCTTATACACAGGGGCCACATGTGTGGCCAAGTTTTGGAAGTTATCCCTGAGAATGTCCTCCTGTATGAAAAAAATTGCAAATGCGTTTACTTGGGCTATCGTGAACAGTAAAGAGCTATTGTTCACACAGCCAGGGTTTGGGATTGACTTACTAACAGTGACTCAAAATTGTCCTGTTCATATCACAGCTTACACGAGTGAAACGAATACATGAGGTCAACTCCCCTTTCCTTATTTCTCCCAGCTAACGTTGACTAAAGAAAATATCAAAGATGGGGACTTCCATAAAACTGGACAGTCTTTTAACCAAAAAGTCTTATAATAGTAATACGTGACCAAACGTTATTTAATAAACAAGGTGCAAGTTCATCTGCCAGTTCAAAATCAACTGGCAACAGCTTCAAATGCTTTTATTGTAAATTGAGTGTAGCATTTGATACTAAATTTAAGACCTTTTTTGGTGAGTAAACGAAATGCAACACACACGGTGTAATTATATTTAAAGAGAAATTTAGTTGTAAATTATCTCATGAATATTTGAACATATTTAAACTTCGATTTGAAAAATATTTTATTATATATAATTGAATACAATTATAATACTGCAAAGCAAGGGTGATGTAACACTACCTCAGTTATTTTTATTAGGCTTGTAAAAATAACCACACATTTTTATGTAAAACTAACCTCTTCGGGGTGCTCTCCATGCAGTCTGAATTTGCGAGGGGTTTTGCTTCGAGCATACTTGCATCCATTGAAGTACATGCTCCAGGAGCAGCCAAAAGAGAAGGAAGCTCCACAGGTTTCTGAGTCCTTCCCTTGGCATGCACAGGTTCGACTGCAAAAGGCATCCACCATGAACTTAATTACAATAGATGAGATCCTCTGAAGCTTTTTTTTTTTTTTTTTACTATAAATCATGCTTTGTGAGAACAATACATTAGCTACAAGCATTGGGAGCTTTCATAAGTCTTACGAAAGATACATACAGGGAGCACATATGATTACATTTGTGTAAAGTGTGTGATTAAATGTAATTTATATGATGTGGGACCTGCAATATTTGTCAAAAATGTGACTTACACAAACTATTATTTCACTATTTTAGTATAACTCTATAACCAGGTTGCATTTTTAAGAGTTTTCAATGTACTTAATATATCACAAGCTGTCAAAAAGTTTGGGATCAGAATGATTTTTAATGTTTTTACTGGAGTTTCTTCTGCTCATCAAGGCTGCATTTATTTGATCAAAAATACAGGACAAATTTAATATTGTGAAATATTATTATGATGTAAAATAATGTTTTTCTATTTGAATATCTGTTAAACTGTAATGTATTTCTGTGATGCGCAGCTGTATTTTCAGCATCATTCCTCCAGTCTTCAGTGTCACATGATCTTCAGAAATCAGTATAATATGCTGATTTATTATCAGTGCTGAAACTGTTGCTGCGTCTTGTTTCTTTGGAACCTGTGATACTTTTTTTCAGGATTCTTTGATGAATAAAAATTTAAAAAGAAGAGCATTTAATTACAATATACACTACCGTTCAAAAGTTTGGGGTCAGTACATTTTTATTCTTTCTTTTTTTGAAAGAAATTAAAACTTTTATTCAGCGAGGATGTGTTAAATTGCTAAGAAGTGACAGCAAAGATTTATATTGTTAGAAAAGATTTATATTTTGAATAAATGCTATTCTTTTCAATTTTTTATTCATCAAAGAATCCTGAAAAAATATCACAGTTTCCCAAAAAATATTGTGCAGCACAACTGTTGATAATTCTAATAATAAATCAGCATATTAGAATGATTTCTGAAGATCATGTGACACTTTACACTGGAGTAATGATGCTGGAAATTCAGCTTTGCATCACAGAAATAAATTATATTTTAAAGGATATTAAAATAAAAACCATTATTTTATATTGTAATAACATTTTGCAAGATTACTGTTTTTTTCTGTATTTTTGATCAAATAAATGCAGCCTTGAATGAGCAGAAGAGACCTCTTTAAAAAAACATTACAGTCTTACTGATCCCAAACTTTTGACCGGTAATGTATATCAGACCCACATTAAGTCCAACATTACAGTCATCGACATATCAGTTGTGTTCGAAACTCACTCATCATTGAGTCCACAGCGACGGCTGGTGGAGTTGCCGTATTTGATGAGGGTTTCTGTTATTTCTCTGTAGAGTTTATCTCCCAGAGCATGGGGAACGCCTTCCCAGCACAGGATGACAACAACAATAACAGTATTGGCACAGTGGTGCCCAGGCCGTTGCTTCACAACGCATAACAATTTCTCCTTCTCACTGCTGCGACGAATCACCTACAGAGAGACAGACAGTCAGTAATGATAAAGGCATATTATAGATGTTGAGTTGTAGGTGTGTTTACAGCAGCAAAGCAGAAATCACAATGTAAATAATCATTCAGAGGGACTACTTTGACTGCTGTATTGTAAGTAAAAAAACAGTTAAGAAACATGCCCACTTGGCCCAGGTGAACCCCAAACCAGCCTAATTATACAGAAAGTCCTTAAGCCCGTCATCCAATCATTCAGGTAATCCAGTGCTTTTAGTAATATTTTATTTTGCACACTTACCCACTTAGCGATAGGACATCCCTGAGAGCTCTTTCCTTCTTTCCCTGTGTAAACCACCCTCTCAATACGAATGGCTTCGCCCTTCTCTCCATACCTGCCATAACAAGGGCACAGACGTTGAGTGACAAACTCCAATTATAGTTTGAAAACAACAGCCCACCTCATCCACAGACATACAGATTTGATTGATTTCTTTCCCAAATTGCATTGACTGCTCTAAAATATGAGACACATAAAGTAACTGAAATAGTTACACTATTATAAGGGTACTTGTAATCTTACAATTTCAAAATAACCTTCCAACACTGTGTATATGATCGTTCATATTCTCAGTCAACAATTGCTTGTCTCCTCAAATGAAATTCTCAGTGCACGATAATGACAGCAGTATGTGCTAAATATAAATACTGTTCAGTTGTAACTACACAGTCTTGAAAGAGAAGCTTCAAAGATCCACAGAGGTGGGCTATGAGGTCAAAGGCCACAAAAAGGTCAGGCTTAGGCTTAAGGAGGCTATAGTCACTGTCTGACAGACAAACAAAGGGAAGGTTCTTCCCTCTACCCACCAGCTCCCCCTTATCTCAGAGGAGATGGCTCGGGCTATAGAAATACAGCTACTATGCCCTCAATCAGCTCTCAAATAAAGCAACGAGAGTGGACAAGTGTACCAGAGGTCAGCAAAGGTGGAGATACTCTATCCAAATGGGTCAACAAAGTCAAAATCATGTGGAGCTTTTCATATTCCTCTACAGGACCATTAAAGTATTAGTAAATAAAGTTTTCAGACCTCAGCGAATGTATCAAGTATTCTCATATACAGTAAATTAGCTTGATTAACTGCATATACATTTTTAACAAATGTGACGCTGCAGCACAAAGGCAGTGTTAAGTCGCTGGGGTATATTTGTAGCAATAGCCAACAATACATTGTATGGGTCAAAATTATCCATTTTTCTTTTATGCCAAAAATCATTAGGATATTAAGTAAAGATCGTGTTCCATGAAGATATTTTATAAATTTCCTACCGTAAATATATCAGACTTAATTTTTGATTTATTAATATGCATTGCTAAGAACTTCATTTGGACAACTTTTCTCAATTTTATTTAGATTTTTTTGCATCCTCAGATTCCAGATTTTCAAATAGTTGTATCTCAGCCAAATATTGCCCTATCCTAACAAACCATACATCAATGGAAAGCCTATTTATTCAAAATTGACCCTTTTGTGGTTCATGGTCACAAATACACCCTGCATGACAGCACCTGTGTATCCGAATAAAAAACCTACAGGATACTCATTGCTTAAATTTTTAATATATACCCCACCCTTTTCATCACTTCATCTCCTACTTCTTTAATTTCCTCTAAATTCTTTATCTCTTGCCCTGTTATTCATTGTCTGTCTGTCTCCCTGTCTCTCCCCTGTGTGGATCTGCTGATGCCTATATTTCCTGTTACTCCTGTTGGATACTGGGTCAGGAATTCCCTGGGGACAAGATCATAGGGAAGGAAGGTGGGAGGAGGGGGTGAAGGGAGAGCAAATGGCAGAAAAGAGAGATGTTTATCCTCAGCTGGTTAAGAATCTGTTGCCAGGATCCAACTGCCAGAGCTTCCAAACAACTCTCGCAGAACAATGACAGGGTCACTAGGGAACTCTTAAAGCAAATGATGTGGGGGTAGTAGTAGTCCTCTGTGGTTTTTGAAGTTTAAAACTGTTTCAAAAAGTAGAATATATAGTTTTATCTATAAATTGATTTTCTTGAGTTTGTCTGATTGTTACTCATACTCATTGTGTATAAGGCTACGTCCACACGAAGCCAGAGCTTTCCCTATACGATCTTTTTTTTCTCCTCGTCTCAAGAAATATCTGCGTTCACACGAAACCACAAAACCGACACAAAACGATGTAGTATACATGCCAGATCAGTATGTGGCCACAGAGATACACTAAAAACGGAGAAGACGACTTGGACTATGCGCATAAACCTTGCGTGCGGTATACAAACGAACATGGAACAATACATTTATTAATCTGTGTTAATAAAAAGACAGTCGTTCAGTGTTGGTTCATGTTTTTGTTGCTGTTACGTGACGTAGCGGTGTCTGACTAGGGGTCTGATGACGGCATCGTTTCAGAAAATATACAGATTCACTGTCCATACAAAAACGCAAGGGCAGCATTTTCAGATTTATCCACTCGGGACCCGGTTTAAAAAAATATCGGTTTCACTCTCCCAAAACGCCGGATCCGTGTGGACGAAACGCCTATACGATACAAAATGTATGCGTATACAGCTAAACGCGTCTCCGTGTGGACAGGGCCTAAGAATATTCTTCTTCCAGTTACTTATTTGGTAACATGTTACTAAAAACAAAAAAGGCAAGACAGAAATGCGACTGCTGCAGAAAAAGCAAGTTGACCTTTAAATGCAACCTTCTAAAAATAGTTTCTCCAGCTAATTATACTGTTCTAATAGTAGATCAAGAAAGAGTCCAATAGGAACACACTTTTGTTTTTCATTTAGTTTTTGTGATTTTGTCTGGCTTAATAAAATCTTGGGTTTCACTTTATTTTGATGGTTCCTTTAACACATTCAGTTGACTATAAGTAACGTTGCACCTATATCTACTAACTCTCATTAGAATGTTAGTAGAGTATTAGTAGACTGGTAGGGTTAGGGGTAGAATAAGTTGACATGTACTTGCAAAGTTACTTATAGTCAGTAGAATGTCTGTTGGGACACCATCACAATAAAGAGTTAGCAGATATTAATCAGACAGTCTACTAATACTCTAATGAGAGTTTGTTGACATGTAGGTGCAAAGTTATTTATTGTCAACAGAATGGTCAAAAGGGACCATCAAAATAAAGTGTTACCAAATCTTGATTTTAAAGTAGGATCCTACATGGCCCTGCAGGCTGTATTTGCCTACATCAAGAGCTGAGAAGAAGGTGACATAATGGAATAATATCCGAACCAATAATAATTCAGACATCTGACGGGTGCCTCTCACCTCTCTTCCATCAGTTGTCTGACCGAAGCAATGTCTCGTCCAGATCCCAAATGATTGTAATATGGACCCTCGTCCTTTTCTAGGACTTGATCTATGGGAGACAGAGAGTGAAAGCAGGTTAAAGCATGGACACGCTCTTGTACAATAAAGGCTAATAATCCAAATGATATTAACTGTTTAGACCGCTAATGTGTAATGCCATTAGAACGATAGTATGAGTCAGTCGTGTGTGGGTGAGCAAGAGAGAATGGGACAGAGAGCTTGTCTGGGAAAGAGGCAATCTAAGGTCACATTCCACTCAGTGTGTATGAAGGGATAAAGGCGTGACTAAAGTCAGGAAATGATTTGTGGGAACGTCCTATGTCCTAACGTCTTACAAAAAAAGTGTTTGTGAGAAGAAAAACACCTAGTGGCTGCTTACTCAGCAGGGTAAACACCCAACAATAGATGTAAGAATAGCTAACAGCATGGGAAAAATTTAGTGCTTTACATAGAGAAGCACAAAGTATGACAGAAAAAAGAGAAAATATATTCTAAAAATATTCTAACATGGCAGAATCAATATAAAGACTACTGAAGGTACTACATTATGGGCAGGTTTGAGTGTGATTGTAAGTATTAAATTACACTGGGTGTTCCCTGTGGTGTTGACAGAGTGCTATAAGGATTCACTATGGAAACCTTCCTTCTATTATCCTTTGCTCTTAGCAACAGTCAGGCTTCAACAAGTGTTCAGGCATAGTTTACTATCCTTAAATGCACACTTTCTTAAATTATGCCAAAGAATATTGATATTTATATATCACATGTATAATACGAATTTCACACACTAAACCAAAACCTCTGAAGTGACACAATAAGACATACGAGGCCCAAGCTAAGAGGTTGCGGTCCATTTCTTCTCACCCTGTCCTCCCTATTCCCTCCCTTCTTTGATATCTGGCCACAGTATATCATATGATATATGAGCAGACTCTCTTCATTGTGAATGCCTCCTTTGCAGAAACTAGCTGTACTCACTGTATCGACAGTCTGAACATAGACAGAAGGCGGTGCACTGCACTGGCCCAAAGAATTACAATGGGCTCCTTTCTCCAAATCTATTGTTCCTCTGCAAGAGGCACAGAGAACAGACTGCAATGCAATGCATGGGCCCCTGATATAGCGTGCATTCTCAGACATGGCCCAACACTACCCTGAGAAATGTGCTGATGCAGAAATTATATGCTGAAAGAGAAACACTTGGGGCTTCCAATTTAGTCTATATTGTAATAAAGCAAAACTATATTAAACATTATTTAACATTAAAATATTAAACAAATTGCATTGTTGGCGGCGATAGCCTAGTGGGCAGTGTGCCGACATATAATGCCGTTGTGTTACGGGTGTCCCGAGTTCGAATCCCATGTTTTTGGCAAAATGGCAAAAATTAATAAAAAAAAACAACAAATTGCATTGAAAAATGCTAGGTGAGTTAGCTAAGCGGGTCTCATGTTCTCATGATGAGTAGAATGTGAGGGGATGTGGGGTGGTGTGATGTACTGTACTGTCACAAAATTTTAAATGTTGCAGTTTTTTGTGCTTTTATATTCCGTTTGAGAATACGAGTGATCTTGCCCTCCAGTATATTTTGCTGGATCGAATTCTCTCACTTACCTACGCAGTCACAGGTGGGAAACTCAGGTTGGGTATCTTTCCCAGGTGTATCCAGCAGGTTCTTGGTGGGAGTGTCCAAGTAGCGCAATGGTGACTCAAGAAAACCTTTAAGTGAAGGGGAGGAGGGAAAAATATCCTTGGTGGGAGTATTCAAATCGGCCCTCTCTCTGTCTGCAGACAAACATGCAGTTGTGGAGACCACTGTCAAGCCACCAGATGACTCAATCTTTATACGTTTAGCCGGAGGGGAGAAAGGTGTGATGAAGGGGTGCTGTTGCTCCAGAAATGCATCCTGAGCTACAGACAGGGGCTGCCCATAAGGTTTCATGTCTACCTCACATTCCTCACTTTCCTGTTTGATAGTACAGAGCTCCTCAGATGGCCATGGCGTTTTTTCATTCAGTCTTTCAGCCACGACCTTTTGACCTTCATCCATGGGCTCAGAATCATTTGTGGGAAAAGGAGGGCAGTTATTTGGCTGCTTTGGGGATGGTGACTCGGGTCTGGTTTGTCCTGAGTTTGGTTGTGACTCGGTCACCACTGGCTGAGCAGGGCCATTCTCTGGGGTTTCTGCTGCAGAAGCTGAGGAAATGGTGTCCCCAAACTCCTCCTCAAACTGGCGAATAAGCTCTTCGAATTTTGGATCTAGGTTACTGAGGCCAGCCAGAGAAGGAGTCTGCTGTGTTGTAGAGGTTTGAGGTGGGATACTGGTTGTTGGGATGCTATCATTTAACCCAGTTGGGCCTGAGCAAGCTGTCACCTTCTGGGTGGATGGCGCTGGGACTGACATGGGGGTAAAAGAAGAAAGAGCATTTTCAGAGATAGGTGCACTACTGCTATTCAAAATGGATTCCTGAGATTGAGCTGGAGCTGGGTGGCTCTCAGCCACCTGAGAGGGGGGAAGCCCAGCTTCCATGCCTAGTAGAGATGGAGCAAGCTGAGATAAGAATGGTGCACATCCTGGGGAAACGAGGGGAGGTTTTGATACTAAAATCTGGTTCTGTGGGAGGAAAGATGGTTGGGAAGCTTTCTGTTTATGCTTCTTGATAACAATCTGTTTGGGTTTTGGAAGAGGTGTGCCCAGTGGACCAAAGAGCCCACCCACTGGCTGCTTAAGAAGAGGAGAACTTTGAGCGCCCTTTTTCTTTTTGGGTTCTTTGTGCTCCTGTTTGATGGTTACAGGACCCTCTGGCATAGTCTGTGGCCACCACTTACGAAGGTTCTGACAAGCCATGGGGGCTAGCGGATTGAAGGTAGGGGAATTAGAGAAGAGGTTACGTTTATAATGAAGGTGCTGCTGTAGTGCTGCCTGAGTTGAGTGCCTAATGGTGGGGGAAAACTGCTGACCCTGGAACTGCTGCTGACCATTTACCAACCCCTCCTGGCCCACGACTGCACACCCTGAGCCCAGGTACTCCTTTGCATCCACCTCCTGCTTGATGTCTGGCATCCCAGTAAGGCTGCCCTTATGACCATCCTGCAAGCTGGGGTGAGGGAGTGAGAAATTGAAGGCTGAGTTGGTATACTTTGCGCCGGTGACTCCGAGGAGCTGCTTTAGCTCAGACATTGGATCGCTACCGCCTTGGGATGGGTTTACAAAACGAGGCTGGGAATCAGTGTTCACCATCATCCATGGGTTCCGAGGGGAGCTTTTCTCGCAGCTTCCAGCTGTGCCCTGGTTCCACTGCTGGGGTCGGAGATTGGGGGTCGACGGGTGTACGCTTGCAAATGGGGACTTGGAGGATGGGTATGTGGAAGCATAGTGAGATGGGCTAGACAAAATGTTTGGTGCACGGGCCTCCCCCTGAGACTGAGGTCTCTGCTGATCCCATGACAGCTCCTTTTGAGGATAATGTCCCAGAGGGATGGACTGTGGCATAGCAGAGGAGGACAAAAGAGGACCAGGTGATGAAGAGACCACTTGTGGCATACTCTGTGGGTAGGAGGTTGGCAGATGCTGATGGTGAATTGCAGGTGAAGACGCGCCTGGAGGAACAACAGTTTGTGGGTCAGTGGCAGACAACTGGGTTAGAGCCTCAATTGCAATTGCTGTTTGCAAGCTAACATTTCTTTCCTTGGCTATGGACAGAACACTTGGGGAGCAGGGAATAGGTGCTAGTGGGCCAAAGGGTCTAGGAGCAGAAGGCTGGTTAACATGGGGATGTGGATTTGTGTCTTGCACAAATGAGGGGTTACCTCCACATTGTTGAGGCTGGGATTGGGCATGACGATGCTGTGTATGTGGCTGTGGAAGAGCACCCGAAATCTTACAGGAACCTTTATCCTGGGAGTTAGCCACCAGTTTGATTTGCTTCTCCAGCCACTCCAGGTAGTCAGGGCAGTCTGGGCCATCACAATCACAGTTAGGTGGTTTGTGGCCATGACGGGCCTTGCTCAGTGCTGCCTGAAGAGTGGTTAGATCTTCAGGGGGGTACATCTCACCATCCACACCTTTCTGTCTGGCCTCCTCATCTCTATTAGACATGTCCTGATTGAACCTTTTGTACAGCTGAGCTGTAGGCGTCTGACAAGTTTGATGGTTGGTTAAAGGTGGCAGTGAGCCAACAGTAGCAGAAAAGGCCACCAGGGTTCGTGCATCCTCCATATCCACATCATTCACTGGTGTACTGGCATTTTGGCCACTCCAAGCACCCTGTTGAGATTCAGGATTTGACTTCCCAGCATGCTCAGGGACCCAGCCTGGTGTCTGGGAAATACATCCAGCTCCCTCGTGGTAGTTGTGCTGGTGTTGCTCCCTGGCCACCCTTCTGACTTCTTCATCACAGATATTTTCTTCATTTGCTGCATGTTTGCTAAGCCCATTAGACAGCTCCTGGTTTAACACGCCTTCATCCAGGCGGTCATGGGACCCAATTTCCATCTGGCCTCTTCCTCTGGGGCCATCCACTGAACCCACCACAGAAACAGTCTGTGGAAGAGCAAAAACATAAGTTACTTGACAATGTTTCAGCAAACTAACAGTTCATATATGTTTTGAGTCCATGCATATGATTCAACACTCTATCTTTGTAAACCATTTGTAGCTGTGATGCATTTATTACATCATACAGAAATATAGGGCAAACACTATTTTAATATATCAATTGCAGTCTAATTCAAACAAAGATCATAGTATTTTGTTTCGGAATTGCGATATAACCATTGACCTCTTTAAACTAAACAACATACCCTGACCTGTTGGACTGACTCATCTCGGTATTCTCTGTAAGGTTGCTGCCTGATTTGAGAAAAGACTACATAATACTTTGCTCCATGGAAATCCCTGGGTCTTCTTATGTTCTTCTCCTGCTCCATCTCTGTCTTTCCTCTCTGCTCTCAAGAAAACACATTCCGCAAAGACAACATACAATGACCACTGGTTATTGCAGTGTTGTCTATTGTCAAATTTAAACTATGACATTGAGCATAATTTATGCCCAAATTATGTACATACACTAACTCCAGGAATATTCTGACTAAAACAACCTGAGCCTACCTGTACATTTTTCAAGGGCACAATGGAGACAGAACAGGACTGCATCATGTTCAACTGTCTCATGCAAATACAAACCATATTTACAATTATAATACAACTGGTAATGCCCAAGTCAACATACTGAGAACCTCTTCCTTGTTTTTCAAATATCCTCTCCACTGGTCTCTGAACACTCTATTGTGCTTTTTTCTGTAAAGGGTTAAATGAATGTTGTGGAAACTGTGAACTGGTTCCAGATAAGCGTGAAAGGGAAATATCTACAACAACATCTTCCTGGCACATTTAGGTCATAATGTATCTCTAAAAGAGACCATATTATAACAGATTGATTATTTGATCATCATTGACAAAGTGAATGATGTGTATAATACTTTCAGTGCTCTTATATGTGAAGAAGTGGATGAAATAAAAACATGTTTGCTGCTCAGATGACAAATACAGAGTGTTTTGTCTACGATGAAGGCATATCTTAGAAAAGAGGACCTTGTGGTTTTATCACGCCAGCTCAATGAAATGAATCACCCATTTAAAACTAACACATGCAACTGTCTATTGGGTAATTCTGTAAAAGCATCTACAGTACTTGAACTTTTTTTAATAAAATTAAATAATTTAGACTGCTGAAACAAGACTTGCATGTTCAAGAGTTCACCTAACAGCTCCGTAACTAAATGTACAAATCTCTCTTATTGTGCCTTCATTGTGACAGTTCTTTTGATGGGTTATACTAATGGGCAAGTTGTTCAGACACTTCTGTGATGGCGTCTGGTCAGACCCCCATGGGGCTGTGTGCCAGCCACTGAGCAGACTGTCTGTGTGTGTGTGTGTGTGTGTGTGTGTTTCAAAAACACGTGTCAGACGTGGAGCGTGAGTTAGTACCCCACTTGCCAACACTGGTCACACTCCAACTCTTCAAAAAAGCTGAACCACACAATTGTTACAACAGGCTCTTTTTCCTCTCTTCAGTGATGCAATGAACACAGTCACTCAGAAAAATTTCACAATATAGTCTTAGTGCCACCACAAGAATGCACTTACACACAAAAAAGGACTAGATAGTTTGTATTTCAAACATCAGAGAGTTGATTTATTACATGCGCCGTGCAAGATGTGCATCAGATTCTTTGGATCAGTGACACAGATATATATATATATATATATGCCTTACATCTGCAAACACACACCTGTCTGACAGCAGAAAGCATGTGCTTAGGCAATTATCTGAGGCATGCCAGATCTTTCAGTGCTGCCAAAACTCTCTCTCCCTCTTCTTGGTCACAGCTACAACTACTACCAAAACATTAACACGCCCAACCAGAAGAGACTGTAAAACCGGTTTTACTCAGAAGTATGAGGTGCCCTTTAAACTTAGATTGTATGCTGCTTGTATAGTGTTACACATAATTAACAACTGTCTCAAAGGTTGACAGCACAAAGCAAAAGAAAAAGAAAAACTCTGTGTCACACATATATATATATATATATATATATATATATCTATATATATATATATGCCTTACACCTGCAAACACACACCTGTCTGACAGCAGAAAGCATGTGCTTAGGCAATTATCTGAGGCATGCCAGATCTTTCAGTGCTGCCAAAACTCTCTCTCCCTCTTCTTGGTCACAGCTACAACTACTACCAAAACATTAACACGCCCAACCAGAAGAGACTGTAAAACCGGTTTTACTCAGAAGTATGAGGTGCCCTTTAAACTTAGATTGTATGCTGCTTGTATAGTGTTACACATAATTAACAACTGTCTCAAAGGTTGACAGCACAAAGCAAAAGAAAAAGAAAAACTGCGAGAGACTGCAGATGAGGTTTAAAATGTAGTAGTAGACAGCTGAACACGGTAAGAAGCACTACACCCCCCGTGCTTCTGTGTCTATCATGATGAAAATACAAAGCTCAAGCATATAGAGAGAGAACCGAACAGATCGGCGTCTACTCACAGTGGTCTAGCTGTCCCAATAACGTTGCTGGAGAGACAAAGATTGGAAACGTGGACAAGAAAGTGCATGGGATACGGCTTTCGGTACAGTGCCAAATAAAAAAAATTAAAAAAAAGAGAAGAAGCCAGCCGGTGGAAATCCACTACGGGTTTCTTTCTTTTCTCTTTCAGTCTTTCTTTCTTTCTCTCCCTCTTTTCTCAGTCAGCCAGGCAGTGCGGCACACTCACGCACACACACTCACTCACACACTCTGTCATACACACCTCCCCCAAGCACACACACTTGCTCTGATTCTCTTCCTATCGCCACTGTCGTTTCTCTCTTTCTCCCTCTCTCATTATGTCTCTCTGCTCCTCCCTTCCCTTTTTCTATATTCTCCTTTTTCTTTCTGCTTTTTGCATTTGCCGTCTGCTTTGCCTTACAGTCCCCACCTCTCTCTCTCTATCGTTTGTTCGTTCGCTCACTCCCTCCCTCACTTACACATTTTCTCCCTCCCTTCATTTTCCTCCTCCCCCCATCTCTTTTCTGTGTGTGCGCAGAGTGAGAGAGGCCATTATCTGAGCCACACTGGGCACGTACGATGGAATGGTGGAGCATGCAAGAAATACAGCCGCTGCAAAGCGTAAAGAGAGAGAGAGAGCGAAAGTGGCAGACTGGCTGGCTACTGCGCTAATTAAAGGACCGGCTGAACAGATCTATGGCTTATGTGCATGCAAAACGAAAATGAGCAGTTATTTGTTCTCGTAGAGGTGTTCTGGTGTCGTTTTGTGTTGTTCGGTCTGGGCTGTGAATTCTAAGAGGCTCCATAAGATGGAGGCTGCAGCAGTTAAATGTAGATGTCTACTCAAACACTAAATGACAGACTGATGACTAAGAATGGCACAAAAAAACAAACAAGGGAAAATCGATACATTTACTCCTGCGTTCCTCGACGCTTCACAGTTTGTTCGAAACGTTTATTATTGTGCACTTTAACGTTGATTTCAAACAGATGATGGCTGGCAGGAGATGCTCACATACATAAGTGCTGCTGTCAAACCAAACTCATGAGAGAAAACCTCCTCCCCCCATCTCTTTTCTGTGTGTGCGCAGAGTGAGAGAGGCCATTATCTGAGCCACACTGGGCACGTACGATGGAATGGTGGAGCATGCAAGAAATACAGCCGCTGCAAAGCGTAAAGAGAGAGAGAGAGCGCAAGTGGCAGACTGGCTGGCTACTGCGCTAATTAAAGGACTGGCTGAACAGATCTATGGCTTATGTGCATGCAAAACGAAAATGAGCAGTTATTTGTTCTCGTAGAGGTGTTCTGGTGTCGTTTTGTGTTGTTCGGTCTGGGCTGTGAATTCTAAGAGGCTCCATAAGATGGAGGCTGCAGCAGTTAAATGCAGATGTCTACTCAAACACTAAATGACAGACTGATGACTAAGAATGGCACAAAAAAACAAACAAGGGAAAATCGATACATTTACTCCTGCGTTCCTCGACGCTTCACAGTTTGTTCGAAACGTTTATTATTGTGCACTTTAACGTTGATTTCAAACAGATGATGGCTGGCAGGAGATGCTCACATACATAAGTGCTGCTGTCAAACCAAACTCGTGAGAGAAAAAAAAAATTGTAAAAATGGCAACATATACGAAGCATATACATGGCTGCGCTTATAGAGACCGCAGATATAAGAGTCAAGCAGCAGCAAAAGAGTCTCGAAGCCAAGAAACACAGGATGCGAGGAGGAAAGCGCAGCGACTGTCAGAAGCAACCACAAGGTACAGCGAGGTTAACGGGAACCGCAGAGACATAGGAAGCATGAAGTTTTGAGGGAAAAGACAACAAACAACACATGCGTTTATGATTAATTGTGCTGCTGGTTATCTAGTTTGACTCGTCGATGGTGTTTGTTCTGTTCAGAAGTGAGGAAGGGCGATGAGGTACTTTTGAAGAGGCGATGTTCGCGTGAGGGAGTCCAGGGTAGAATATAGAAAGCACGATGGTAAGTGAGTGTTCGGTGTGAAGGACAAATTTGCTATCAGTCTCGCAGTTCTTCTTCCCTTTTCTGAGCCACTCTTGCGCTTTCTTTCCTGCCTAAACACTTTGCTTCATGCTAACCCATCTCTGCAAACTCTGAAGCTTCTCCGCTGGGTCTCTCGCACTCTGCATCTTGTCTATCTCTATCTCTCCCTTTCCTCCATGAGCTGATTTTTGTACTTGTTCTGTTCAGTAGGAGAGAAAAACATAGCAATCGTCTTTGATAGTCGCCCGGAAAGCCCCTCGGTAGAATCGCTTTTGCATTATGAAAATGCGGACGCAGACTACGCGCAATTTGGATTAACACGCATAACCTCTTGCCACGTTCGCGACTCTCTCGTCTTGCCGTCTTTCCTTCTGATCAGTGTCTTTCTCTCCCGCTCACTCTCTCTGTTGAGTCCCGCCAGTTGGATCGCCACCGTCAACACAGTGAAGGCAAGGCAACCCCACGGACAAACACACACAGACCCCAAGCCCGAGCGGAGAGGTAAAGTGCAATGTCACCGGCAGAGGAGAAGCGAGTGAATGAGAGAGAGAGATAACGGAGAGCGGGAACCGTTATGACGTCGCTGTTGCATCATTAAACGGCGATAGAGGGCTGGGCAGATGTGTCATAACACATAATGTAGATGTGCCGCCTCTTACGCGCATAGGAACTCTCATTCACGGCCGTCTAAGCGTACTCCCTCACTCCTCTCAGCGTGACGCAGCAGTTCTTGTGCCCTGTAGTTACCTCGCCCTTCCTATTGCATGTTACGGCGCATCAAAGCTGAGAGGAGCAAAACTAGAGTATGCAGCTAACAAAATATGCAGCAATGCGGAGCTGACATAACACGATTACACAGCAACGATTTATCCCACTACTGACGAACAATGTACAATTGACACCATGTGCTCCGAGACACATAAATCAGGTGACTAGACACAAATTTTTAAAGCATACACACATTTAAAGGGATAGTACACCCAAAAGATAGTTCAACCTCGTGCCGACTTTTTCTCTTCTGTGAAACAGCATTGGACTCTCTTTGTATGAAAAAAAAGCTTAAATATGAAAATTCATACAGTTTTGGAACAATACGAGTAAATAATGACAATTTTTGGTTGAACTATATCTTTCTTGTCACTTCAGTGAGAGATGTGAGCTAATATTGAAAGACAAAAATGATACATACCTTGCCCATATAATCAGCTCTACCGAACCATGCAGGAAAATCCTGATTCTTCTCTAGTATGTACAAGAGCTTCTGCATTAGAGTAAATGCCTGAGATGTCTTGTGTCTTTTAAAATTTGAGAACTCTTAACCAAGCGAGCCACAAACATCCACAGTGTCACAAGACAGCTGATCATCGATCCAAAAGCAAGAGACACGGGGGATGTGAAACTCGACAGGTCTCAGAAAGACCACGGTAATGCACGGAAAGATCTGGCATTTAGGTGAGACCACAAGGCCACAACTAAATGCTCTTTCTCTAATGTTATTACTCATCAGACAAAGCTCGTCTGAATTCTGAACCAACTTTAAAATATTAGACATGCAAGGTCACTCTTAAGATATGAGAGCCGTTGACCTAGTACCATTAGACAGGAACTGAAACTGAAATTTGCTTTTAAACAAAGCAACACGCTGTGGCAGTTCCCCTGCAACAGCTATGGGCAGACATTGTTTTTGAAGGCACAACATTCATCGAGTAGGACTGGGACTAAAATGTCATGTAAATGCTTTAATTCGAATTAAATTGTACCAGGCCAATTTTTGCGAATGAATAGATCTATCTTTGTCCAGTATGTATACGCATTAATTAGATTATATTTAGCAGACGTGACACACCACCTCTCTTTAACCCTTCAAATATTCAGTTAGACATTGGGCCTCATTTACGAAATAAACGTACGACAGAAAATTGGGCGTTAAGATTAGAATGTCTTTTTTTCTTTCAGGGCATTTAATCATCATAATTTATATATCATTTGAAAGCTTAGAAGCCCAAGATTCACCATGTGAAAACCATTTTGAAATCGGACATTGCATTACCATGGAAAAGGTACTTTAAAATATTTTGGCGGTCTCCTCCCCCTTAGTGGGCGGAGTCAAGTGTCATATTACAAAATGCATTACGGTCTTTTAGAATCAAACCTTTTTATAATCTTGACAAAAAAAATATCATTGGAAAGGTCTGAGTCTCAGATATTCCATATTTGGTGGTTATTTTGAGATAGAAGTCATATTGACAGAGAAATTGACCGGAACCTCAATTTTTTTCATATCAACTTCAAATTTGGAACATAACTTATTTAGACATAAGGCTTTAATTTTATACCAATTTTAGAGTAAAACCTGTTATGTAAAATATTTATTATATATAAAATAAAATTAGTATAGTGCATTTTCTTTACAGTACATTTAAACTTCTATAACATTTTGATACTTTAATATTTTGAAAAAATTCAACTTTTGTTGTAATCTTCTTTAAAAAGAGACCAACCTTAGGTCTGTATTCCAAAGTGTTCATAAACTTTATTTTTTATATATATATATATAATTATATATATATATATATATATATATATATATATATATAAATGACCAATAAGAATACTGTTAAAGTACCGAATAGATAAGCAGTAAGAGTAGTAATGCCGTTAAAACCTTAATGATACCTATACCTGACTCATCTGTTGCTCGTCAGCTCAAAATCACCCACAATCACAAAAAAGAGAGAAAGCGAGAGAGAGAGAGAGAGAGAGAGAGAGAGAGAGAGAGAGAAAGATCAAACCCCCACCTACACAAAACCACCTACAAAAAAAACAGAAAGAAACGCACTCATAGGAAACATGCAAATGTATTAGCACGCAAAGGGAATCAATCATTTCAGTGAAATAACTTATGGAACATGTGAGATTCCAGCAGCTAAAACAATGGTTTAAAGTGGTTATTTCTATCTTTTGCTGTAGTGTGTCAGTAGGAAATATCAGTCTACATTTCCAAACATTCATTCTGCCAATAATTGTAATAATCCAGTGAGATTTACTCAATCCAGAAGAACTGTGGCAACGTCTCCAAGAAAAAGTACCCTGAAAAAATACACAGAGGGCAAAAGCTGCTTTAAACGCAAAGGATGCTCACACCAGATGTTGATTTAATTTAGTTAATAAAAGTTAATTGATAAAGAAAATACATTTATGACCGTTTTTGACATCATCCTCATTTTACAGCATTTTTACACAAGTGCCTAACTTTTAACAGCACTGTAGTTTTGCAGGAGGTTTCTTGAAGCGTCTCGGAGACAGTTCTTCTGGATTGAGTCTGTCTCAGTTTGTTCTGTTTCTTCATGTGACTCCAGACAGACTGATGAGGATCAGATCACATCTCTGTGTGCAGCACAAACATCTCACTAGATTATTACAATTAATGGCAGAATGAATGTTTGGGAATATAAACTGATATTTCCTGCTGACACACTACAGCAAAAGATAGAAATAACTGACTTTAAACCATTTTGTAGCTGCTGAAAATACTAGTGGCCGAAGACTTGTGCAAAGTATACTGTATATCCACAGGGATACGGTTTAGATCTTTTTTGGCCAGCATTGACAAGAATAAAACTTTACTTTAAAACACTCTCTCTTACATACCCTGCTCCCTTTCATTCTCCGTAGTCCCGATCCGAAACACTTTCACATGCACAGATAAAGCGTGTGTGCACTAAACTAGGGGCCCAACTAGAGGCTAAACCACGGAAGAGTTTCAAGCATGCTTTCTAAGAAACTTATATGGCTGAGTGCAAGGGCACGCACACGCACGCACGCACGCACGTGCATACACACTCACACACAAACTCTCACACACACGCGCACACTCACACACACAAGCTCACCCGCACACACACACAAGCTCACACACACATGCACGCACACACACACAAGCTCACACACACATGCACGCACACACACACAAGCTCACACACACATGCACGCACACACACACAAGCTAACACA
>NW_015505779.1:510441-511946 GCF_001515645.1 Sinocyclocheilus grahami | reverse complement strand
TATATTTCCTTCTTTCTTTACTGCAAGACGTTTGCTTTGTCTAGATGCGCTTAAATCTGCACTAACGATGTGTTCCTGTCACATATCACACATGCACACTTCAGAAAGCAGGTTATTGCGTTTATATGCCGCGCAAAATCAGAGTAAGAGGCAAACAACTACCTGTTGCGACCGGTTTATGCTTATGCCGTTTATGACCTTACTCCGATAAAAGAAAACGGGTTACCACGTTTACATGACCATGTGCGGCTTAAGAACATTACTGGAGTACAGAACTGCAGAGCTTATGCAAACATACACATCGCTGTAATCAGATGTGTTCTTAACTGCTGCTTTCTCACCGCTGTGTTTATTTCATTATTGAGAGGAAAGCATGCAGCATATATTCACATATTCATCCAAATGCTGGAAAATATCTTCTTCTCTTGAATTGCATCCAGGAGGGCTTAATTACAGTCTTGCGCCACACTGGACAAACCGCATTATTGCAGGCTCTTACATTAGGTCATATGAGATCAAACGACTACTCAACAACAACACATTTTTTTATTGTTGATAATGTCGACTAATCGTTTCAGCCCTATTGTGGAGAGAGAAATCTACCATGTACAGTGGTGGCCAAAATTATTAGAACACTAGTATTTTCACCAGATAAAAAATTGAGGTTTTTTAGAAAGAGGCAGGAGGTTTCTTGAAGCGTCTTGGAGACACAGTTCTTCTGGATTGAGTCTGTCTCAGTTTTGTTCTGTTTCTTCACGTCATTCCAGACAGACTGATGAGGATCAGATCACATCTCTGTGTGCAGCACAAACATCTCACTAGATTATTACAATTAATGGCAGAATGAATGTTTGGGAATATAAACTGATATTTCCTGCTGACACACTACAGCAAAAGATAGAAATAACTGACTTTAAACCATTTTGTAGCTGCTGAAAATACTAGTGGCCGAAGACTTGTGCAAAGTATACTGTATATCCACAGGGATACGGTTTAGATCTTTTTTGGCCAGCATTGACAAGAATAAAACTTTACTCTCTCTCTTTCTCTCTTACATACCCTGCTCCCTTTCATTCTCCGTAGTCCCGATCCGAAACACTTTCACATGCACAGATTGTGCACTAATGCACTAAACTAGGGGCCCAACTAGAGGCTAAACCACGGAAGAGTTTCAAGCATGCTTTCTAAGAAACTTATATGGCTGAGTGCAAGGGCACGCACACGCACGCACGCACGCACGTGCATACACACTCACACACAAACTCTCACACACACGCGCACACTCACACACACAAGCTCTCACACACACACGCTCACACGCAAGCACACACACACACACAAGCTCACACACACACGCTCACACGCAAGCACACACACACACACAAGCTCACACACACACGCTCACACGCAAGCACACATACACACACACACACGCTCACACACACACACACACCCACACACTCACACACACACACACACACACACACACACACACACACACACAC
>NW_015505779.1:500162-510325 GCF_001515645.1 Sinocyclocheilus grahami | reverse complement strand
CACACACACACACACGCACACACACACACACACACACACACACACACACACAAGCTCACACACACACACAAGCTCACACACACACACAAGCTCACAAGCACACACAAGCTCACACACACACACACACACACGCAAGCACACACACAAGCTCTCTCACACACACACACACACACAGGTTTGTTTTTGTGAAAAGCGGGGACATCCCATAGGCGTAATGGTTTTTCTACTCGTACACACCGATGCAAATGAGCTCAGGGTCAGTGAGTGCAGTAGGTCTGGGGCAGATCATGAATGGCTCAGACAGTCATTGAGACGATCAAAGACATCCACTTCTGTTTCTCTTGACTTACCTTTCCATTTTTTCCCATCTGTAATTCCCACGTCTTTGTTTTCTCTAGTTCTATCTATTGTTCTCTGACCTCCCATCCCCCTCCCATCCTTGTCCTCTTTATTTTTTATGCGTGTACCATATTTTTAGCATCCCCTGACCTGATGCTTCTTTCTTTAGGGCAAGGCAGGTAGGTTTGTGAGGTGTAGGATGTCGAATGGAAATGTCTGTGTGAGCCTGTCATAATTCGCCTTGCCTGACACATGGCACGCAACACTCAGCTGAGAGACCCCTCCACATTTTACCCCACAAATACTCACAAAGGGAAAGGGAGAGACAGACAGAGAGAAAGAGGGAGAGAGAGAGAGAGAAAGTGAGGGGGAAGCAAAGCAGAAAAGACATAAGGAAAGAGGGGGAAGGGAAGGGAGGAGCGACCCTCATCACTCAATAAGATGGTGGGAAAGGAGGAGGTATGAGACGGAGGAATAACACAGCCTAATTTCCACAAAAATATTGTGCAGCACAACTGTTTTCAACATTGATAATAATCAGAAATGTTTCTCGAGCAGCAGATCAGCATATTATACTGATTTCTGAAGATCATGTGACACTGAAGACTGGAGGAATGATGCTGAAAATACAGCTGCGCATCACAGAAATAATTACATTGTAAAATATGTTAAATTTTTTAATTTTAAATCAGTTTCCACTGATCAAATTAATGGTGAGCAAAAGAGATTCTTCTTTCAAAAACATTTTAAAAATCTCAACAGATCTGTGCGCACACGTATATATTTCATATACATATACATAATATACATATAGATCTAAGGTAGAAATTACAAATCACTGGGGATCAGGGGTAAGATGAACAGAGAGAGATAACACCGCTATTGAACTATTTCTCGGCTGTACATCCCATTCATTTTTCATTAACTGCAGTAGTGCAGTCATCCATTCCTCAGGAGATGCAAAGCCACAAGCCAAAGTGAAGGGCAAACATGTGAATGCATGTGAAACAACAGATTGAGATGCACTGGGTTCAAAGACACTGAGACAGTATTGTAGTTAAAAAAAAATGTATTAGGCTACCAAGCAATGGTCTCTTATCAATGCACTCCTTACTAACATTGCATAACAACCAACTTCTCATCTAATATGTAATTTGTCTACCAATAGAGTCACCAAACTAATGCCTGTTTTCAAACAGGTTTCCCCAAACACTGCATCTATCGGTCACTGGCGAGAAGAGCAGATCCAAAAAATTCACACCACCCAAAACTCATACCATTGTTTGAGAAGGAGTCACAGTGTTTACCGTTTTTAGGGTATGAGACTTCATTATAGCTGTCTCTGCACATTAAGCTGTGGGAGTATTTTATCAAACATTTAACATCAAATGTGACCACTTCAACCTTTAACTACCCAAGTTACATTGGTAACTATTATCTTAAAAGCATCTGCACACAGCTGCAAGTTTTCAGCACATGCATGATGGTTCGTCACAGAGCAGTTTCTTTACAAAAACAGACAAGAATCTGCAAGCATTTATCATAGCTGTATCAGTTTCCAACCTCCTGACTTTGATCAAAAGTGGACAGTTGAAGCTGTCGCTTTTAAACATCATCTGAACATGTTTAGCCTGTTTTGTGAAGAATCCTGCATAGTGTGCATACACACACACACCCCCACAGACACACACACAGACACACATACAGACACACACCAGCTCACTTGACATTTAAAAATGCAAAACAGGATGCATGGTCTGCTGAAGTGTGTCATTTATTTGGAAGTAAATTATTTTCTGCTATACCAGCTTAATATGTAAAGACAACAATAAGCAAGCCATTTGTTGGCTGATACCCTGAAAAGTACACTGTACACTGTCTCAAAACATTTCTGTTTGTTTCCGCGTCCCAACACAGCAACTACATGACAATGCTAAAAGAGGACTGTTTGGGAAACCGGTTTAAAAAGAGTTTTTTTGCATGTTTGTGACACTTTCAAAAGTGCAATGCTGTAACATTATCATAATGATTTTGATTTTGCTTTCCTGACTGATTTTATTCATGTTGTTATATTGCATGTTTGGTTCATGAATAAGCTCAATCTGTTCATCTAAACAAGCCAACTAGCCAATTTAACTTCCATTGGTTGAGGTTAAACTGAATTGGTTGAACCGTTTACTTAAAAATCACTACCTTAATGGAAAATCATTGCATGTTTAACCCAAAACACCTGTGAAGTACACAATTCCAAGAACATGTGGTGCTTACCATACATTAGTAGACAAAATCATTTTAAATTTAATCTACAGTATACATGTCTGTTATATGATTTTGTTATAAAACTAGCTTGTCTTACAACAAAAGCATATTGGTTATCCCAGTTAACGATTAAAAACATTAACACAATTACACTGTACAATTTGTTTAGCTCAACAAAAGATTTTGCACAGGTAAGTATAGCTATAAAACAAAACAAAGAGCAGTAAACATAGAATCAATTGAGTAAAAGTAATCATGCATTCCTGTTATTCTAAACTCAGTCCCAGTATGTGCTTCTAAACTGGTGGTATATTTTACAACAAAATAATTTTCAGATCACTCGCTGGACTTTGGAATATTTGGTTGGGTGGATAGACAGGGAAAAAAAACAGACCTAATGTTAAGCAAACATTGCTTTGAGTATAGCTTGAGTGTGTGAGTGTGTGTGTGTGTGTGTGTGTGTATATGTATACACTCACATACAGTGCATATATAGTCAATTATTATTTACATTACAGTATTCAGTCCATTTCTTCCAGTATTTTAGAGTCCATCACATATCGTTTAATGGTGTTTAATTTGTCTAAAATATTCAGAAAAATGATCAATAACAGTGGTGAGTCCACTGTTATCTGTTTAAAATGTACAAATCATGTTAAATTATCTTAACCATCAGCATTTACAGGGGATGTGTGTGTGTGTGTGTGTGCGTGTGTGTGTGTGTGTGTGAGTGTGCGCGTTTTTGTGACAAATGAGGACATAAATGTGTATAATGACAAAGGTATAACATAGGTATTACAAGGAGAAGGTGACTTTTCAGGACATTACCCCATGTCCCCACTTTTCAAAACACTTATAAATCACACAGAATGGAGTGTATTGAAAATCTGAAATAGCAGAAAGTCTCCTGTGAGGGGTAGGTTTAGGGGTAGGGTTGGTGTAGGGCAATAGAATATACGGTCTGTACAGTATAAAAACCATTACACCTATGGAGAGTCCCCACTTTTCACAAAAACAAACCTGTGTGTGTCTGTGTGTTTTCAGGTCATGTGTGCGAGGGATGACAATGCATCAGCTAATTAAAATAGTTTACAGACATCCCATTTCTAACATCCCGTTTTCTCAATAGTGCACTGCAGTCTCGGTTAACTCACAGTGACATCTGTAGTAGAAAACAAGTGGTTTATTTCAGAGCGAATTACATCGTGAGCATAATTTTTAGAAATGAAAACAAGCGGCTTCCTGCCTTTTGCATTAACTTTGAAATGCTCACGCTCGCAAACCATTTCCCCTCAGAAGCACACATTCACATATACTACATACACACAAGTACCTCATCACGTGAGCAGCCTCATGGGCGGGTCTGAACTATAATTACAGCCGTGATGTCATCTGCCACTCACTGTTGCCACAAAATCTAGGTCACCGTTAACCCCTTCCCGTCACGCCAGGGGATTCCGCACACCTCCAAAAGAGCCATTACTACAGACTTTCCATGAGCTCTTTAATGTGGTGCTGCCTCCCATGCAACTTTCGGAGCCTATTAAACGAAGAAAAGGGGTGATGATATACATTTACCCCACAGATCAAACGCTTACAGTAGAGCAGCGTCAGCTTTTATAGTCAACTGCAGAGCGCTTACATGTTTTGGTTATCCCCGCAACTATAGTACATTACGTCAATCGGAAAGCCAAGCCAAAGGAAAGAAACACTACACAGAAACAACACCTCTTCAAAGAGCCTCGAATGATCTTCATTTTCACTGGTTTGATTTGACCGTACCACTAAACAATTTCTGGGTAGGGCTGAGTAATTATATAACAACACAATGTTAATGTCACCGCATGTGTTGCATCACAGCAGAATGCCTTGACAACGCCAATCCACAGTCGACCAAATCCAAAGTATTTTGAGAGCAAATGAGCATGCAATGCAAACCGTCTTCTCACGGCAAACTGGCAATTTGCGGTCGAGCGACAGCAAACTGGTAAGCCGCAAAATTATAACCAAAACAAAATTATGAGACGATACTTTAGGGCAAGTAAGATAAACCAATGCATCTGAGTGAGGTTATGTAAGACCTTGCGAGTGAGTGCATGTAGGTGTATGGAATTTAGTGACGATGCATTTGATCATACGAGCCAAAATAGTCGGTCAGAAATTATCTGGCATGGATTATACGATCTTGATTCAAGATAAAACAGCTAAAAACACATCTCTTCCATCTTTATTTGACCCTTTAACTCTAGCACTCTCTATTCTAATTTTATTTTATCTATTTGTTTTCTTTTTCATTAAAAAAAACACTTGACACTAAAACTCTAAACTCTATTTGTTTTCTTTAAAAAAGGGCCTCTAACACAAGCTTTCTCTATTCTTTTTCTACTTTATCTGCTTGTTTTCTATATATATAATATTATGTAAACAAAAACTTATTTTGGATGCGATTAATCGCGATTAATCGTTTGACAGCACTAATATATATATATATATATTTTTTAGGGGTGTCGTGATATACGAGTATTGCCGATAACCACAATATTTAAAATGAACGGGACACTTATGAAAACACGAAATGCAAATAGCCTTCTCCAGCGCCAGTACCTGGTTGAGCTCCCAGGTGGCAGTATTGTGCCTTAACGCTGACACCTGTCAATCAAGAAGAAGACGCAGCAAAGAATACTCCGAGAAGAACAACAATGTCCAATATTATACTTGTAAGTTGCAATTATTTTATTCCAGTTATGGAATGGGAAACGTTACATTAACCTGTTAACAGTGGTTACCTGTGTTCATGTATTTAAATAAAGGGCTGATTCTTTTAATAAGTACTGCGTTTTCTTTACTCGTCTAATTTTTGTATTTGTATTTGCAATCAAGTCATGGCCAATACATGTGCGTAGCAATTGATTTCTTTGTTCAAATCTATTACACGATTAAAACAAACCTAGAAAACTGAGTGACCACATTACTACATTAAACTCTACTGCCTCATCTGCGGCCGTTCTAGACGCACATTAAAACTGAATTAGAAGCACATTAACTGCATGACTTCATTGGCGCCGGCGCAACTATAGGTTAAAGAGATTAAAATACGGGTACACAAGTTAACAGGTTAAAGTATCAGTTTTGATGTTAAGAGTCTCAGGTCAGCTGTGACCTGAAGAAGAAGAAGTGAAAATGCATGTGCCCTGTGTTTATCAGTATCCTTATGTTCATTAGGTAAAAAGAAAAACTAAATAAACAAAGTAAAAATTAATTTGGCTGATTCCCCAAGTTTTCCATAGATTTCGCGATATATCGATATCGTGAATTCTTTTGGCCACAAAAACCGTGGTGTGAAAAATCTAATATCGTCTTAATATATATATATATATATATATATATATATATATATGTGTGTGTGTGTGTGTACATATAACAAGGTTTTTTTCACCTTGCTACATATGTACTGCATTAGGCTTACTGAGACTTGTCATAGCACTTGCATATTATTGCTCTTTTGTTTGTTTTAATTGCTTCTGTTGTCCTCATTTGTAAATCGCTTTGGATAAAAGCGTTTGCTAAATGACTAAATGTAAATATATTATCCTAAACAGTGACTTCTGGCCGAAGCCGAAGCTAAACCCGCCGCTGTGTGGTGAGAGCGCAAAGAGGAGCGCCGCTGCTGTCGAGACTGTCTGCTTGATTTTACAGCAGTCGCACCAATCCTCCAATTTCTCCTACGTGTAAATCAGTATATTCGCTGAGGGTAATTCGCACATAAAGCTCTCAAGGCCCGTCGAGTCTCTCTTAACTCTGATGCTACATGTTTCTCTAAGTCCATAAACACTCTGCCACGTGCTCGCTCACACGGACACACAAATACAGCGGCGTCACCGCGCATGCGTGCGTTTATGTGACCCACTAACTTTTACTCCCTTTATCTCAGATGACTGGAAACTTTGGCAATCCTGCCCGCCACTCTTTTCTCTGTTCCTGGGCTTGACACAGAGCGCGGAGAAAAAGGAAGACAGACAGACTGACAGACTGAGCGAGATAGACCCAAAGAGAAAGTGAGAGAGAGAGAGGCCACCTCCTCCTCCTCCTCTCTTCTCTCTCTTTGCCAGGCGAAGCTCACGCCTACATCTCTTCCAATGAGCGCAGAGCCCGGGTCTCTTTAAACCGGGGCCTAGTCCAGGCTAGCGTCTTCTCGCCTCGCTCGAGAATCTTCACTAAAGTGCACAGGATCAGAAACGAAGTCGCACCTGCAGCACACAGGTGGATGCCAAAACGCAGCTGTCGCGCCGCATCTGGGCACGCATTGGGCCTGTTGAGTCACGCAAAAAGCACTGCAGCTCAAAACATCCTACCGTTCCTGATTCATACCCATCAGAGAGGAATATCAAAAAGCGTTAACATCTGCTAACACACAGACAGACAGCTGGCCATGGGGTATTTAGCTCACCTCTTTAGCCAGGTTTGGGATTATGGACCGGGTTTTTACGTCTTCAAAATATTCCACCTTCCAGGACAATCGTGGAAAAAGAAAGGGGGGAAAAAGCAGGTTGAGAACAATAAAACCATCACAATCATCCAATCCTTGACAACTAGTGTGAAAAATGACATGAACCATTTTAATCTCGTCTTAAGTCAGAAAGGTTTCAATTATGACAAACATGTTAAATAAATGATTAAATTCTGTCCTTCGTATTTATACAGTGCTGCCAATTATGATCTGTATGGCACAAAGAGACATTTAAATGTGAGCTAACGCCAGCTAGTTATTTCTAACCCCAGTCTTTCTAATAAACCGGTGCTGTTCAGAGTCTACCCCCCCCCCCCCCCCCCATCTGCCATTACTGTCCGTCATTTTTTCCCTGTGCTAATAAATATTTACCTACTCAGCCTCGCTGCCTTCGCGTGTTGCTCTTCGGTGGCGAGAGGTATCCCCATCAGAAGACCCAACACATTCTCTCTGCGTCCCCCCCACCTCTCTCTCGCTCTGTCTTTCTTTATCTTTCTTTTCTTCTACCTCTCTCTTTCTGGTCTCTGTCCATTCAGGAAGCCATCTTGTGTTCTTAATCCTGTTTTACATTAGCTCTCGTACGCTCTTTCGCTCTCGCCCTCCCAGCCTCGCTCTCTCACTTCCTCCAATTCATAGCTCGACCGCATACACACAGAAGCATTTTTTTTTTTAAAGGCAGTGTGATCGCTATCACTGCTGCACTATAGCCTCCTCCCTCTCTTTCTTGTTCCTCTACCCCCCTTCCCCCCTCTCCAAACGAAAAAGCTAACAGAATACGTGATGTGAATACTCCTTTCCGACCTACACACACTAACGCGACGTCACGCCATCGATAGCTCACAAAGAACGGCCGCTGGCCAATCGGAGTCGAGCACGAGCACTGCTGCTAGGGTGAAGCAGACAAGAGGAGAGAGAGAGAAAACGGGCGAGAGACATAGATGCAGAGAACACTGGATAAAGTGCTGGATAAAGAAAGACAGGGGCGCGTGCTGCGAACAATGTGTGTGCATGTGCGTTTCAGACTTGGGGGAAGGGTTTCTCTCATGCACGCTGTGGCTGTCAATTATCTAACCCGGCTTGCCTTCCTTAAACAATGGCTCTGGAATGTGGTATCACTGAAGACCATCTGTGTCTCGGCTGCATGCAACAACTGGACTGGACTGCGCACACGCATTTGCACGCCGTGTCTTTGGTGCAACGAGGCACTGACAGAGAAGCACACATATGCAATCCTCTTCACCAAGCGGCAATCAGCTGGAGTCGGTGGTTTGAAAACATGCAAGTGTTTTTCCATTTTTCCAACCAAAAAAAGTGAAAGCAACAGCATTTTACACGCAACTGGCATTGCAAATGCAAGTCAAATCTCAGGTACTTTAAATGCTCGACTGTGCATGAAACACCACTATAAGAGCTTCGATTTCAGTCTTTCAAAGTCTATAAACCAAACATGGTAGACTACAACCTCTGCTGGCCCGACCTACAAACGCCTGCTAGATGGAAATGCGAGCGAGTCGTTACAATAAAACTGACGCTGAAATCATCCATGAGGACTAGCAGCGCACACGCTTCCATTCATGAAGATAACAGCAACTGCGACTGCCGTGAAAACTGTATATGTGATAAACAGATCAACATTTAATTCGATTGCATTTTACTGCATGATATGTATTTTCCCTAAGCAGAACGTAACCGGGAGCGTGGCTGACGGAAGAGATGCGTTAAGAGGGAGGCTTTCGAAGAACCAGCGGACGTTTGGTGACGCAGCAGTTGTGATGAGAGTGGATTACGTAGCGTGGGAGTTCCAGGAACATCGCATTTGTGCATCTGTGTGAAGGCTTGCAGTAACCACGAGGCTAGGGAAGGTTGTGCTGTGGCACCAAATTTCAGCTGAACTTTTCTCTCTGTATGAAGAGAAACTTTCTGGCATTGTAAGAAACAATGCGAACGTCATTTTGATGTGCACAATGCAATCTGCAAAACGCGTTCCACTGACTGGGCTGCGATGCAAATACATTGGGAATGACTGCCGCCTTCCTGATGTTATCTCGTCTGTTTGTTTTGATACTGGCTGAATCACCTGGTTTGTCACGAGAGCCAAAGTGTGTAAGCGCTCATTAATCTCCTTCCCTGGCACTCGCGCAACAGGCCAGGTGATTCAGGCCGTATCAAAGCAAATCCCCTTAAGGCTGTCGGAAAATGGTCGTAATCCTACCTGTGACCTGTGACCAAACCACTTACACACACACACTCTCACACACACACACACACTCTCTCACACACACACACTTTCACACACACACACACTCTCACACACACACACACTCTCACACACACACATGTGTAAGCGCTCATTAATCTCCTTCCCTGGCACTCGCGCAACAGGCCAGGTGATTCAGGCCGTATCAAAGCAAATCCCCTTAAGGCTGTCGGAAAATGGTCGTATGCGAACCTGTGACCTGTGACCAAACCACTTACACACACACACTCTCACACACACACACACACTCTCACACACACACACACACACACACACACACACACACACACACACACTCACACACACACCGAGTTCTCGTGGTAAGATGAGTGAGACTGCAGAAACATCGTTAAGGCTTCATTGTCAAAGAATTGCAAAGGTCTCTGTGTGTGTGCGTGTCTGCGTGAGTTTAAATGAGGGTTAAGACATCGTTGTAATAACAGAAGGATTAACAATCCTAATTAACTCTCTCCTCCCCCCTTTCTTGAACAACAGCCACCCCAAATTGAACTAATCCACATAGAGTTTCTAAGATCCCGCTCCAATACACAACCGAACCTATACACACACACACAAATAAATTCCTATAATTAAAAAATAAGAATTATATTTTGCTTTAATATTTAGCTTATTTTTAGGGCAACAAATAATGCCTTTTTTGCTATTGTGCAATATTTTCATGACAATTTTAATAAAAAGAGGATGAGTACTCTAATATAATACTCAATACTTCATACAGACATATACTGTATATATATATATATATATATATATATATATATATATATATATATATATATA